>NW_020218370.1:928075-952762 GCF_003070985.1 Temnothorax curvispinosus | reverse complement strand
TATATATATATATATATATATATATATATATATATATATATAAAATAGTTAATAATACAATGGACATATACGTATTAATATAACAAAAAGGTCATCGACCGATTCAGTTATATTTTGTGGCGCTAAGTATAGATAATAACCTATCAATTTAAACAATAAAGAGTTACAAATTGACAGCACATGAACTTTCACAGAAATTTTCCAAATCTGTATTACTGCGTCTTCGATATATAAGTGGATAATACAAAGCGCTGGAAATTTTGGCTGCTCAGATATTCAATTCTGCTATTTTATTTATAACTATTTTTTGTGATTGAAAATGCATCTTTTATAATCTCCTTTTCTTCATATCATTAGTTAAAAACGTATTTTTTGCTAATAGTCACTGCCTTAAAAGATGTACAATAGACGTATCTCTTAATCTTTCAACATTGAAACCTTGAAATTGTAACGTGCATTAAATTGATCTCTTGTTGGTGACGTTGATTGTTTATAGCATGAATTACACATTATATAGCGGAATATTCTCACATGTCTTATTCTTATAATATTATTTTTATAATTGATTGAGAAAATCTATAAATTACAAATTTAATAAAGATTTGTATGTTTGATCAATTTTTAGAAGAATAAATGAAAGAAATAAATCTTATTTTCTTTTTTTTTATAAATAAATCCATTACACACAAATCAAGCAAGATACATTTTTTTCTATGTTTTAATTAAAGAATATCAATATACGTAAAATTAGAAAACTGTGATCAAAACTGTATTAATCTTAATATTATTAAATTTTTTAAATAAATTACAAATTTATTTTAAATTTCTGAATACTCTTTATATAGTTTTGTAATTAAATTTTCCGATATTTTAAAATATCAAAAAATAACGCAATATAATTCTGATATTTTCTTTAAAATATAAAACTAATGAGTCTGTCACTGCATCTTTTTACCAAGAATATTGTGCTATAATGAGTAAAAAGTAAATCTTATTTGCTATATAACGTTATAATTTCGGAGATGTAGATCTCTCATATGAGATTTGCATAATTCATACACGACATCGTACTCGCGTATTTCCAAAAATTAACTGGAATTCTTCTGTTTTGTGAGCACCGATCAATTTTCCTTACATTTCCGCGCGGTCTTGATCGCGATTACGTCGCGCGGAACTCGCGCAGACCATCCTGTCTCGCGATCGTCAAACCGGTATCTTATTTCTCTACGGCGCGGCGGCGCATTGTGCACGGACATCGGTTGCGCTCGCTTGTTTGGTCCCGTCGTCATTTTTGCAATGGGCAATAGCTCATTTGAATGCGAATGCCGCGCGCCGTCCGGTGCGCCGTGCCGCGCCGCGCCGTGCCGGTTTGGCCCGGCAAACGTTAACCATTCTTTTGTTTTACGTGTGTACGCCGTCCGGGTCCGTGGAGCCGTGGACGTGGACTCGGCTCAAAGTCAGTCAGCAGTCGGGCGGTAGAGGGACTTGATTTAAGACCGGCACGATATCTCGAGGAATCGCGCTGCGCCGCTTAACGAGCGCGGTGTGTACACGAGCTCGATCGGTCTGGGGCCGTTCTCTCTTTCTCTCTCTTCCTCCCCCTCTTTCTCCTGATTATTTTAAAAAATGCCACCGCGCAGAATGTGGGTCGTCGCACCTTGCGCATTTCCCTTTGATTCTCATCGTGATGTAAGAACATCGGCTTTGCTTTCTGCAACCTCTCTCGCGATGTACTGCCGTTAACGAAATAACTGACGTTCGCGTTGCTTTATACGCGTATCTAGTATTCTAGATCATAGCGAGGAGAATCTCTTTTCAGGTGGAATCGAAACCAGCCAGACGTTGTCGAAATCGATCGTGCGAGTGATAAAAGTAAGAAACCTTCAATCGTTAGTGATTTGCTTGACGGCTAATTTCACGGAATCATTGCGAGTCGTGACGCTCGCCTCGAAAATACAATGCCAATCGCCTTTGCGCAATAATCACGTTTACATAATACATTTCGCTGGAGCATAGATCACTGGTGATTTACGCTGTGAATAGGCATGGCGTGAGTGATAAATGCCAGTGTTAATAATTTTTAGTTACATACGTCACAATAGCCGCGTTTCTTAACTCATTTGTTTCACTCTATATGTCGTTATTTTGTAACGCATTGAGATACCGCCGTTTTATTCTCATTTTCCGCGAAAAGGAAGTAAGATTCATATTCTCGTTTTTCTTACGAATAAATATATAGCCATGTCATTCTCACTTGACAACTACGTCAAATAGAATTATTACACTAAAAAGGAAAAAGTCAAAGGAATACGTTTGGAGTTAAATATAAATAGCGGATTTAAATGTCGCTTTAATTATGATATGGATTTTCTTAGTCAAAACGAGTAGATATTTGATATTCGCATAGATCAGTCAAACTCGATTCTATTCATTTATCATTTTTATTTTATATTGAACATTAGTATCAAAATAAAGTTTACTAATTATACTACTGTGATATTAATTAAATAATAAATTTATCCAGTAAAATGATTTAATTTGAATGACATTTTCTCATGCGCAATAATGATTGAGACGCGTTCATTAGCCGGGATAATGAAGTAATGATCCTTCACAGAGGAAGGAAATATCTTTATGGGCGAGAGGAAAGCGCGTGATTTAAGCGATGCGACGAAATTTTACGACGGAGGAAATGTAAGCGCGCGCCTTCGGATGCGCCGTTTATTATATCCGCGTCGCGCTCTGTTGCAATCTTACAATTTATATCTGTAAGTGTATACCCGCGCGGCCCAGACACCCGCAGTTATTATCCCATCTCGAGAGGGGATCCCCTCTGGACGGACATATTAAATTCCTCATAAAACGCTGGATAGACCGTAACAAATGGAAGGACGCGGTCTTTGAACCTGCCGAGCGTCCCGAAGAAAAGTCCGTTTCTCCGTTCCAATATTCCCAAGTAGTTCTCCGTGCCTTTTGCCCGCGAATTACATCACCATCCTCGGAACTTTTCTCCGTCCTTTGCGTACCATTATCCACGGAAATCAGGAAAGGGCAGGATTTATTCAGGAGAAAGGTAATTCGTGTAATTAAATTGATTTCTAGGGATCTCTATTAATCGGATGTTTAAACTAGTAATTTCGATGAACCTGTAAAATACATATCAAGCATAAACGATTTAATTTATATTGATTTATTTTAAACTTTTTGAATTTACAATTATTATAAAAAATAAGATTTTAATTTTTTATTTTATATATATATATATATATATACTATGTATTTGAAACTATGAGTGAATAATAATTTGAAGTTTTTGATATTTCAATATTCCATCAATGTATCAAATAGTCAAGTCTTTAGCAATTAATTGACAAACGAAATTTGCGAGCTGGATCGTTAAAGCAACGATCGTGTCGTTTTGAATGTAAATCATCGTGAAAACATTTATAGCTCGTGAAACCTTTCTTCTCCCCTCATACCGGGTGACATCAAGAAAACACGTGGCGGCTAATCTGGCGGTTGGTACAAGACACTTGGAGAGTCCCTTGACGCTCCTGTCCCGGCGGACAAACGAACTACTTGTTGGCGAAGGGCTTCTAACCCTCCGGCGAACTTCGCGCGCCAGATAAACAATAAAAAAAAAGTTAGAAAGTTCAACCCGCGAGGGAGCCGCCTGCGGGGTAAACATATTTTCGCGGTTCGTCTATTATTCCGGCGCGGTCGATAATGTCATCATTCTACCTTCTTCTTTCTTTCCTGTTTTTGCGAGTAATGATTTTGCAGTCTAATTTTAAAAACGTCGGTGAAGAGAAACTTTGCTTAAAAACGCGTGTAATTTTGCGTACAGTATGTCTTATAAATCGAAACATATAAACTTAGGAATTATAACAAGATATATTTTAATGTGATTATCACTTTATACTTAATGTGATTATAACTTTAGACTTGAGCAAAATAATTAAACGTATAATTTCGCTCAATACATATCTTATGCATGTAAAGACATAATCTTTATCTTTAATTTCAATCGAGAAGTTGTAGGCAAGAAATCTAGGCAATCTAGGCAATGAAAAAGAAAGATGTATTTTAATGCGATTTAAAATTACGGACATAATTCAAAATTTTATTATGATATTTTCGTTATTGTTAATGACGATACGTGTTGAAAAAATCACTTTGTGCATCTGTCTTGACGCAATGTACTTGCACCTATTGCGATTTCACAGAGAGAAAGAGAGAAAGGAGGGGTGGGGGGGGAGAGAGAGAGTGTGTATGTGTGTCGCGGCTCTCTTCGACCATATAAAATTTATTAACCCTCCGCTCGCTCGTCGAAAGGCGCGAAGGGGGGTGCAAAAGGTGACTGCATGCCGGCTTTGGCAGCCGTTGCAACGTGTTTATTTTCCTGACGCAGGTAGAGTATCGGTTTACGAGAGAAGGGTGGAGGGGGAGAATACCGTGCAGATAATATATGGAAAGCATAAATCGAGATAGAAGGGCGACGACGACGAAGAAGAAGTTTGCATCTTTTCTGCTCGATTCCCATATCCATCCGATGGATTCAGCTATCGCACGTGCCTCTTACCTTTTTTGACTTTTATATATTTTTTCTATGCATAAATGCCTCTTGTGTGTGCCTACGTAGCATCGTAAAGTTGCGATTTCCTCCGTCTGTTATTTTATGTTTTGACGATTGAAAAATCAAATTTAATCAAACGATAGTTCAATTCGTATATCTTTGTTGCATATTTATTTTTAAAATAATTTAAATTGAATTATAAAATTTAATGCATATTGTTACACGTAACATGTTTGCCATATAAAAATCTTATTTTATATCATTTTATTTATTTATAATTTTATATCATATTTAATTTAACTACGTAAAAAATGATACAGTTAATCATGTCAAATTTTTTAATACAATCAATAGATTAATTATTTTTTATTATTATAACATTATGGAAATAGGAAAGATTGACGATATATAATTATGTATTTTTTATTAGTAATTAACGGTAGTGATAACACTAACTTTACACTATTTAACTGCATTGCACTCTCAAAGCCCATTGATTTACTTGTTACTTGGTAATTTCATTATCGAGAGTTTTTAGTTATTTACCCATTTATTTAAATGGAAAAGAGTGAAAGAAGTGACATTTGATAAAAATTTCAAACGAAAGTAAGAGCCTCTGAGCTTTCTCTTCATCACTTTCAAGGTGTCAAACGCTTTTGAAAGCTTCGTTGTTGGTATCCCGACTTTGGACGGTAACAAGGCACAATCTATGAGAAAGAAAATAAATTCCGATACGTCCCCGAGCATTTGAAAGCTCAGAGCGGAAATTCCGGAGCCAGTCAATTCCGTGTTGTCGCGAGCGGCGAGCAGGACCTGCCTATATCTATCGTGTCCGGCGTCGGGATAATTAAATTATCGGGACTTGATCTCTTCCTCCGCATCTCTGCCCCTGTGTGTGTGCACCTCGTTCTCTCGTCCTCCTCCTTTCGAACCTCGATGAAATACACAGCCGGCGCGACCACTCGAACGTATTTGTCCGAACGTGTCAGTTTTCGAATTGATCACAGAGAAGTGCCCTTAGACAGCGTAATGAAACTAATTCCTTGATTGCCGCCTGACGCAATATTCGCTCGTTAACGCCGATTTCTGAATTTCCACGTTCCTGGTATTTTCGATTGGACGCCTAACTACGAGTGCCGCCGTATAAACCGACGAGTCATAATTCCATTTTGACCGACGCGGCGGGCTCTCCCCTCGCGAGACAGGAAAGAACGAATCGCGTCGGTCAAAGAACATTTATTTAATCGGAATTTAGTTTATCTTCCTCCATCTCTTTTTCACAGAATGCAGGCTAATACATAATAATTTTATTGTAAAAATTGTTCTCGCAGAGATGATTTATACAGTCTCACATACACATTTAAGCTCAGCAAACTAAAGGATTCGAGCTCGATCACATATGCGATTATTCACATATATATTTATCACAGAGACATCATATAAACCTACATATATTTTTGTGAATAATAATGGAATAAATTCGAGGAAAGATGAAATATTCGAGGAAAAGTAGAAACGAGATGCACTGTAATTTAAAAATAACAAGAGAAATAAAAACTAGATTAATGTACTTGTTTGATATAGATAGAATAGAATAGTGAAAGTCAAAATTAATTTTATTTATATTTCTTAATTAAGAAAATAACATGAAATACAAAACCAGCCCTAATTAATAGCGAAATATTTGTTTGCAATGATGGACAAAATATGAAATTTATGGATCTTATCTCTATAATAATATATATGTTACAAGATTTTAAATATGGATATATATAAATTTCCATAATCAAGCAAATTAAATATTTACATATTTAAAACGTAGCGTTATTTAAATTATTTTTAGAAGTTAGACATCATCTTTTGCCTGAGTTTATTGCGAATGTATCCAATCTCTTTTGCCGTTGCGCGGATGGCGTCTTATGCGAAACCTGTCCGTTTGTATGCAGGGCAGCCGTGCCTTTGGTGACTTCGATGTATGACTGGGCATTGTTAGCAGCGGCTCATCGGTTGTATGTAAAATTCACGCAAAAGTATGATCTTTAAGTGGCACGGGTGCTCGTAAAATTGCGCCAGGACAGAAGCGCATATACCTCTTGCATCTTGATGCTACTCTATATTGCAGGGTTTTTTTTACATAAGTACATACTAAGGTGGTCTACAAATCTGATACTTTTTATGCTTTTTATTGTAGTTCTAAAATCTTTTTTATTTATGGGAAGGCAATATTGAACATTTCCGAATTCTCTTTAAAAGAACAAAGTCTTTTATTTAAACAAATTAGATCTTCTGATATAAAAACCAAGACTTATTCATCTCAATAGACAGCAAGGCTTTTTCCCAGGATAGTCGCGTACTCTTTCCACACTTGGAAAGAACGGCGTTTTCACGAGCGGCGCCTAATTAGGAGTTGTGAATGGCATGCAATCGCGACTATCTGCGGAGCCCTGCCCAGTTATTTTTAATTCAATCAACATCGCGAGACTACCGCCTGTCTCGCGTTGTGTCGTGAACGGTCGCCGAGACGGATTTGAATACGCACATGCCAAATGCCAAGATCTGTGCGCGCGGGGGACTCGCGGAGGCTCTCTCTCGTCTCGGGCCATCGATCCGTTTGTCTGGCTCCCGCGGCAATAAATAAGGGGAGACGAGACGAGCAGAGCGGGACGACAGTCGCGATGTCGCACGGAATGCATCGGCTTCTGTCAAACGGGTGCAGAGACGAAGACGACGACCATGACGACGACGACGACGACGGCGACGAGTCGTTGAATGCACCGGGCGGAACACGCGCTGATCCCAGTCTAGATTGCATTAAGGCTTTTCCAAAATGAGCGATTCCGAGGCCTGGGACTTTCTCTCCATCTCTTCTTACCCGACCCCTTTTCTATCCTGCTGTCTTTATCCTTCTCTCTAGATGGACCGTCCTCCATTCGATTACTAACGATTCCCAAATGCGGACAACTGAAACCCCGACGCCTCTCTCATGGCTTTCTCGTCCCGATTGACCCGAGGATTCGGTGCTAAAATTGCGACATTTGTATAAAAAATGCCCTTTTGAATTGAATTGGAATTTCAATGAAACGATGATATTGATTTCTCGTTTTATGCGAGGTTGAAATTTAAGGGAATTTTTTGACCATTTACTTTTCACGCGTGTGGAACACGAAACTACAAAAATGTTGAAAATTAAGGAGATAGTTTCCTAAATTACAAATGGAATAAGTTTGGACATTATTTTATAATTTAAATATTGTTTAAGCATGTCATTTTTTCGTAACCATAATTCTAACTGTTGCTTGTTCAAGTGTCAGGTTGCAATTTCAAGTATTTTATGTATTTCTAAATTAGCTCAATTTTTAATGAATATACATATGTGACATTCGAAAGTTATTAGTATCTTAGAAGTACATATCTCGTACAAATAATCGCAATATCTTGTTGCATCTCGGCGTTTTTCTTATCAAAAAATACCCAAACAACTATCGACCGCGTAACTTCTCGTTGCATCTAGCGAGACGACTCGCGCGAGTAACTTTTCGCGGGCGCTGCGCTTTCTCGTTCCTTGCGGAGAAATAGCGGCCGCCGGGACTTATCTCGTTTAAGTTTCCCTAGTTACGTGGAATCGCGGATCGCGCCGCTTTGCCCTCTCCGTTCTTACCCTCGAGCGTTTTGAGGGTGAAACTCGTTTCGTCCGCTTATATCCTCGAGAGCAAAGTGCCGCGGGGAGAATGTGCATCTGTGTGAGCGCGCGTATGTGTGGAAGGGGGTGGGTCGGATGGGAGTTACGGGTGCCTGGCGAGCTGCTTGATGTCAGCCGATAGTTCATATGCCGAGTGTCATGGACTACGTGACCGGTTTGACAAAAGTTGGCTTGAAAATTCGGAGATGTGCGCATTTATTTCGCGCACGCGAGCGCCGGCCCATCCCCCACGAGATTACACCCTTCGCACGCGTTTTCCTTTACCCCCTTCTCTACCTTCCTGCGAAATAGCTCGATCGAAGCTGGGTATGTATGGAAATTGAATATAAATTGTTAGGGACGCAATCTCAATTTTTTGCTATTATCCGTCACCTTTCGTAAGAGGCTATTTTTCGTATTTTCAGGAAAGTCATCTCTTGCATTATTCTGTTCGTATCTCATCTAACTTCTTACACCACGTGTCATCATTGTCGTATTATAATATGAGTCGTATTTAATGCAAATATATGATTCATATTATCCCGCACTAGATGAATTCTGAATCCCGAATTCTGGATTTAATTCGTTAGAAGAAAGAAGTTTCCCTTTATATCCTCCCTTTATTTTCTTCGTTTTTTTTGGAAGGGTGAATTAAGCCGTCAATGATGATGCCGCAGAACCGCAGCTAAATTATTTTAATTTTACGTCCGCATTCAATGGCCGTTTCTTGGCGGGCTATTCTTTTCGTATAATTGCAGTTTTAATCCGCCCAGCAAACCGGGAAACCCAGTTTTGCCGAGACATTCTGCGTACTAATCCCTCTTTCCCCTTCGCTTTTGCCCTTTTTGAATTATACCAACGATTTTTGCTCACTGCGAGAAATTGGAGGTCGGATGCAAAATTAGCGCATTCAAAATTCTGTATTAAGAATTGATTTAAAACAAGTTTTGCGAAAATTTGTGTGATTATTATTAATCTCATCGCGTTTTCGCAAAACTTGTTTTAAATATATATATATATATATTTATTATAATAACAAATGGATAGATACGTATTAAATCTTATTTACTGAGATTATTATAATCATAAAGGAAAAAATGTAAAGATATATAGGAAAGAATTCGCAATTGCTTACTTTGACAGCTGTTCTTATTCATAAAAAAATTAAATTGTATTAAATGTTAAAAAAGCGAAAGATTGACGAAGATCAATATGAATCAAATAATACGGAAATACTTTATGTTTGCCAAAGTACTCGTATTGTTCTTATTGTTTAATCAAATGCTATTATATGGAATATTTTATGGAATTATATCGAATATATATTATATCGAATGCTATCGAGTATGCAGATGCAAATCGTATTTCGCGTTATACCGCAAGTTAGCGAGTTAAATGCGTCGTCTAGACGGATTGTACTCTCGTTTCCGCATGCGGTTAAGATATTTTCACGGACGCCAACGTATCGTTCGTCCATTGAAGTTTACCTTCCGCGCCGGATCCAGATTTGATTAATTACCCGGAAGCGTGAGAGTTGTTACCACGGTAAGCCGCTTACACTCGACTTTCGATCCTAAAACTTTGTTTCACTGCAGCAGCGAGTATCTAACAGTTTGCAGTGCCACGACGTAAATCGCGGCAATAGTTATCAGTAATTGTTGGTGTTAGTTATTTATCGCATGTTTAGAACTAATTGGGAAATTTAAAGCTTAGACAGGGGTAGGGAAAGAAAGAAAGAAAAAGAGAGAAATTTGATAGAACCTAAACTCACATTGATTACTATTTTTATTTTAATACACGTTTTGTTGCAAATTGGCTTATAATATGTTTTTTTTTGTACAGCGCAGAGTTCGAATATCAACTTTTAGCCTAACAACAGTCGCCTCTTTTGACGAGCATTCCCGCAAACATCCCGGAATTCCGCGAAGCATCGAACTATTGTACATAAGAATAAAAAATTCGTATTAAACTTCTGGAGAATTCAGCCAATACGAGACGCAAATAAGACGCGCCGCTACAAAATCTCCTCCTTTTCGCAATAACACTTCCGTCGAACAATCACGTCTCTCATCAACATTTACGTTCGGTTTTACATCCTTGTAATCCACGGGCAATTAACCCCCTCAGCTCCCGTTCTGTTCTACCAAGAGCCAAGAGCCCTCCTCCCCCGCGCGTACGATTTTTCTTCGCGCTAATCCGGTTACCCCGATCACAGATCTTTCTGGCTTTTCCTCGGCGCCTCCTCCATACCGGGGATTGATAATTCAATTAGACGGTTCACACAGTTGATTTAACTGCCGGGTCTTTCCGTGCTGCCGCTCTCCGGCATTGGGATTCACAATTCAATTAGAAGTTAAACGCCGGTAGCTCTGTACAAGGTATCCGAGTTATCCTCTACAACTCTGCGGCGCACCCACCCTCTTGCTTTCACCACCTCTTCCCTCCTCTTGCCATTTCTCTTCCCTCTCTTTCTCTCTGCCTGCGGAACATGGAGCACAGTCGAATCGATCTCATAATCTAGCTCTTCGTTTTACTCTAATAAAGCATACGGTTTGAATAAATAATGGGGGCGCGGTGTAGCTTGAAAGAAACTCTTTCATAATCATACATCGCTCCTGATTGCTCTGTCATGTCGATCTTTTCCGTTAAGACTTCTCCACGACTCGATGAATTTTTGTCATGCGATTTTATTTCGTTTTGTTTTGTGCTTGTCGTAGAAAAGTTTTGAATGTTTGCGTCGGATTGAATATGATCGGAATTAAGAGTCAATTTTGACAACGGCGCTCTTTCTAATATTCGCGCCGTATCTGAAAGTAATATGATTATTATTCGAAGTACGTAAAACCACTTTCGCCGTTACCATTCTTAGAAAAGGGGAATAAAAAAATAAGTGGCCATTTGCGGGCTACTTTATATGCTTCGACAAGCTTTATTACGCGCCTGAATTTATTCCTTTTTAAATTCAATATGGTAGGCATCGCCACAAACAGTCTATAAATCAATGGGCATACCCAGACGCACTTGCACATTTAACACCACTCTGCGGTCGGCCGGCTTTGCGATTAGCGCGCTAAAAACGCGCTTGAGGTTCGGCGAAGCGGGATCCAAACGGGTCCGACGCGATGCGACGCGGCTACGCGCGCATCGAGATTTATCTTAATGAAGCTTTCGGCCCCACGATCGTGCATTCCTCATCATGCCGCAAGCATAGACTTAGCGGTATTCGTTCACTCGGCGGGGCCCGTGGTGCTCGTTTCGCGGTGTTCTCTCGTAATGAACGACATTTAACTGTGTCGTCGCGGAATTCAGCCTCGCGAGAGCGCCGCGCGAGCTATCGCCGATCGTGAACGCCGGAATGTCGAAATCGATCGGCGATTTACCGCCGATTGTCCTTTAGCGACACAGGAATCGCGACGGGAACGCGCGTTTTTTAGCGGCATTTTTCATTTATCTTGGCACGTCACTTTTTTTCAAACGTGCAATTGTGCGTCTTGCGTTGAAATTTATATGACATTTATCTGTACGATGTGACGACGAAGTTGCAATAGAACGTGTTATATAGTCGATCTCTCGAGAATTTCCATGAATTCCATGAATCATTGAGAATGTACTCATTCGTATCTTTTGTTAATTAAGAATAATTTTGGTAAATAAATATAAGATTTTTTCTTTTTTTGTT
The DNA here is from genome assembly GCF_003070985.1 of Temnothorax curvispinosus. NCBI lineage: Eukaryota > Metazoa > Arthropoda > Insecta > Hymenoptera > Formicidae > Temnothorax > Temnothorax curvispinosus. The sequence continues at coordinate 940,828 of NW_020218370.1, read as the reverse complement.
ATGTCCTATTGCAAACTATAGGTTTTGTTAATTTGTATGTACCTTTTTGAGCTTATGTAATCTCAGAAGTAAAATGTAAGCTTTAGTCACATGTGTAATAATGGGTTGTAATGTGTAAAATGTGTAAAACTAGGTTGCGTTTAGAACCGAGCGTTTTTACGGATATTTAGATATGCATATTTTATGAGGATTTTAAAGTCGAGATGGGCGCGTATGTTTACGAAAAAAAGCTTTCGGCTAAATTAGGAAATGTCTTTTGACGCCCGTACTTTATGCTTTTGTACGGATAAAATAGGTCGCGGTACGAAAAGGAGGTATTTCGTACCTCCGGTACCTTTCACCGCGTAAAAAATATGTCGTGAAAAAATGCGCTCTGTGATTAAGAACCGCGTCTATTCTTGCGTTGACGTGAAGAGGTGCAATAGAATTTCACGTAATTTAACGAATGTATGTTTTTGCGAAATGAAACGTTGAGTCGCCGTAATTCGTTATCACAAATTCGTCATAAAGTACCTTCGATTTTTATCTCTTTTGATTTCTCTAATCGCGTAAATTTCGTGATTAAGGAAAATTCCTTTGAATATTTCGTGCGTAATGCAGATTTTTAGAAAATTTTATTCTTAAAATTTTACTTTTAAAACATGACTTGTCGGAAAATTTCTCGTATTAAAAACTCTCAGGGAAGTTTGTCTGTAAAAAAATTTAAATTCTCAGAAAATTTGGTCTTCAAAAAATCAGATATTTCCGGATTTTATTTTTACTTTAGCATTTAATTTAAACATTTAAAATACCGCAAGAAATTGACAATTTCACTGATATCAACGATTCCTTGCTAGATTCATTACTGTATTGTGTTTGCGATTATAAATGATCACGTTAATGGTCCTGACTTTCGCTTACGTGAATATGGTTGTTAGAAATGATGCCGATGATAGCACGAAGCACGCGTGGAAAGTAACGCACAATGGATCTGTGGAAATTGACAATCGAGTCCGGCGTGCACTTAATTATGCTTTACGTCGCTGCAGACGCTTGTAACAAGGCGAGTTAATCAAAATCATTTGTGTCACTGCACAAATGGCTTTCATCTGCGAGCCTGTACGACCGGTTTACCGTCAATAGGAAACTTCCTGAAACACCGCGTGATTCGTCTGTGAAGCATACCATTAATGGCCGGCGTGCCGCATAAACGGAATTTGCAAATTAACAATGCGCCGCTAGTAACATAAATCACTAACGTCTTCGATGTTTTGAAAATAATGCATACGCGATATGTTTTTTTATAATCTATAAATAGTAATTGAGATAAACTTTGTATTTAAACAAGAGACATATATTCATTATTTACTGGTAATTATAAAATTTTGTATTATCAAATAATTAAATTTTAAATGTGCAATTGGAATAAAACATCATAATCTATTTTTTTTAATTTAATTAATTAAATTGGATTCTTGTAAATTAATTAATGTTTTTATAATAGTCACATACTTATTTCTCTATTTGTACGATGCTAATGCATCGAATGTTACCGCGGTAAAAGTTATTTATTCTGCATTAATAATCGCATGTTGTATATTATTAACATGCTTAACATCCTGCTTTTCTTTTGCACCATTGTAATCCCTCGTTTAGCCATGACTTGATTGAATTAAATTAAGATGCATATGCACGCGACCTAATTAGATTCGCGCTCGGGGCCTGCTCGTGTATTTTCGAGATGCTCCAGGGGATGTACACGCGGGGAGATATAAATTTCCATGTAATATGCATTTTAATAATGTCTTCAAATATCGATATTATGCGATGTGAGTCGCGCTTGGCCGGCTTGATAAATAAATCCCAAGTATTATGCGCTGCTTAAACCGCCTCGGAAATAAATTGTCGCCGGCTATACCTAGTGTTGCTATCGGTATTAATCGCGACGGGCGCGTCGTTGCCAATTACGGCGATATTCACATTAATGCGTAACTCGGTCCCGAGTTACGCGGATGCAATCGACATCGCTAATCGTCCGTGAAAATACCGGTACTTAATGGTCTCTCACCTGCGACATATTTCACCAATCTTGACAGGTTGACGGACACGTCAACGAACTCGAACCGGTCTCTCTATTTGTAAAGATTTGACTAGATAGAAAGTGTGACGGTTGCATAACCGCGTAATATCAAACTTGATATATTATCTTTTCGTATATAGTAACCAGCAGACACCTGCGGCCTATTTCATAAGTGATAGATGAGCTAATATATCAAATCAACGACCTGTCTATTCGAAAGAATTTAATGACATGACCGAAGGTACATGATTGGTAATTATCGACTTTATAATATTTATTCATAATGTTATATTCATAAAAATATGACATGGAAGTCTCTACTTCAATTTTTTTTCTTCTATGATAATAGACAATAATTTTCTTCTCCCCGTCAAATGAAGTGTATCAAATGCAATAATTACGTCTATTATGACATCAGATTTTTTAGTACCTACAGCTAGAGTAATAGCTACAGAGCTATTAAAGTTTATGAATGTAGTCGTCTAATTGTCATCACAGATTATTGATCGTACTCGTCGGCTTCTTGTAAATGCTTTACTGCGCGGTCGTCTAACGTGCGTTCGACCAAAACGGCACCGTTATATGATGCACACGCGCCTTTTGTCGCACCGTGAGAAACGTACGATGCGAGCGTGCGCACGCAGATTGCACGCGCGACATCGAACCAAGCGAGACAGCCGCACTTTTGTCTTCGATTCTCTGATATACGGGGTGCTCGACGGGAAAGTCTCGAGTATTAATTTAATCAGACGCGTATCGATACGTATATTGATACGAATAATATTAAACGACATTTCTAGATTTATATCTTAATATTACTCGATAAAATTACTCTCTCCTTGCAAAATAATTTTACATTACAGCAAAAAAAGCTTTTAAATTCAACTGACATTTAAGAAATTTATAGATGTTATTATACCCTCTAAAAAATCAATAGATGTTGATTATGTTCTCTTAGGTATCAGATAGATTTAAAATAACTTTATAAATGTAGATTATACAAACATAATGATCTTACCTAAATCATTGCGTTTCTAATGACTTTCCTTCAATCGCAACGTACCACTATTATCCACGTTACAGAAGGATTGATGAACGACTTATTGTTAGTTAGGTACACCGTGTAGATTTGCCCTGTGTATCTGTTTGCTTGCTCGTTTATGGGGAGAAATACGCGACTTTGTGCAGCATCGGCATCGCGTAGTCAGATGCGCGTATAAGGCGCCATTGTCTTCGATGACTGGTGATATTATTTTGCTTCGAAGACCGAAGCTTCGCCGACGAGTCATGATCGTTTTTGATTCCACTATCGATTAAATGCTCGATCAAAAGCATTCCACTATCAACTGTAGTCTTCGAACGCATAGAATTTGCAATTCGCAGCATATATATCTCAAAATAATTATATTTCCAAGAGCACAGTAAAAGTTTCACGAAAAAAAAAAAAACAAGCGTGGGAAGCATTATATCATAATGCAGCATAAATTTCATAAACTGTCAAACTTGTTTCTGTCTGAACATAAAAAATGGTAAAAATTATTTACGTGCTGTCGGAAAGAAAGAACTAATTGAAAGAAATAAAAAATGTGTTTTTATCAAGATTTCTTTACGCTATCTACAGTTATATAATTATCTCGCAAAAATATAATTTGTGTTACGCTGTGACTTTTATTTTATATCAGGTCAAATTAAATTAATGTCTATTTCTTTGCGAAGTAATCCGTACTTAACAATTATCGGAAAGCAGAGCAGTTATGCCGGGATTACGATGAATTTAACGTAACGGAACGCGACGGACGCGAAGTAATGTAACGTGAACTTAAGAAATTACGATCGCCGTAACGTGAAGCAGCGTGCATTTGAAAAATGATTTGACAGCGTGGTGTGAATAGAAATTCACGTTACGGCGATCGTAATTTCTTAAGTTCACGTTACGTTACTTCGCGTCCGTCGCGTTCCGTTACGTTAAATTCATCGTAATCCCGGCATTAACGTAGCGGAAAAAAAAGCGATGTTGATGCGTTTCTTTTATTTGAAATATAAAATCTTAAATACAAAGTAGCGTTCTTGGAAACAATATTCCGTGTTAAACAGTCCCTGTAGAGATATTCGAGAAATTCTGCTCCACGTGCTTGAGGCGTGCGACGAATTTCTCTTTGTGCATTCGGATTTATTGTTCGTAATCTCTCGCCGTAAAAACGCGCGGCGAAGTGAAAAAACGGAAGTTTAAGGGCCCGATAAATCATAGTTTGGGGCTCTAAATTTCGGGTTTAGGATTTTGCGCCCGTGGTCGCGCATTACCTTTCCGGTGTTTTGTTACACGGAGGCGGCAGTTTGTTGTGGAGGGAAGAGAGGGACTCGTAAAGCGAACGTAAATTTTCAACGTTTAGGCCGACCGACAATCGATTATTACTTTGTGCTCGCGCGGATGCTCCAACAAGAACGATAAACTACGAATGGTCCCCGCGAAGCGACGCCTTTTAAAGTGCTATAACTCATTCCCACCTTCTCTCTTCTCTCCCACTTAACTCCAGAATGCGTAACGTGCGTCGGTTTAATCCAGAGCCATTATTTTTAATGCAAATTTCACGACAATTGTTTTATTGCATAAAGTCCGTTTAACAGTCTAAAGTTTTGTACAAAAATGAAAAGATAATATAAAATTTTACAAGAAATGTCATGTTTATGGGGAATATTCTTTATTCTCTCAGGATTTCGTATTCCGACAGCATATCAGTTTTTAATTTCATTACGCGTACTGTCGAAGTCATGCCGATAATGGGCTAGCATGCGATGAGAAAAGAATGATGTTTGGAAAGAACAGATTCTGTTCTCTCCGAAGAAATCATGGTAAGGGGAATCGAAAACAGGTTCCTACATTCTAAGAGAACGGCGTGATTCGACTTCGTGGGTAGCTCTGGTCCTTCGAATCCGGGAGCTGAATGCGAGAGGGCCGCGGTCCTTATAATGAAGCGATAGAATGTGAAAAATATTCGAGCACGACAAGCTCGTACTTCTCGAAGAATCATAAAAAGGCGGTCACCGTCGAGTGAGAGAAAGAGGGTGGCTGCTACAAGTCAACGATAAAGATTCTGAAAAGTAATTCACTGTTAGTGTAACAAGCTCTCGTCAACTCTTCAGCATCCAGTAAATGGCACTTATGCATTCGATACAGCTTTTTTTTTTTTTAGATGAGCCTCACATTATACGCAAAAGTATTAGAAGTACATATACAAAGATCATGTGATACTGTTGGAAAATTTTTGTAGTTTTGTTAAAAAAGGTCCTTGTTAAAATTTTTGTGTAAAATAATACATACATGTGTAGATTTAACATATGCCTGCTATGTTAATTGAACTTAACAAATTTAAAATGTAAAATTATTAAAATAATTTAAAAAATATGTTAAAGTAACACATGTTGAACGTATTTATTAAATGTGTTAAAATTTACAGGAAAAGAGTGTTGATTTTATCTTACAATCTTAACTTTAACATAAAAATTATGTTAATTGTATACATAATACTTCAAATTACGATCAGAATTACATTTCCTTTCTGTTAAAATATTTTAATACAATATCCATTTACCATTTAACACATCCATATTATGTTAAATTAACACAAAAATTTGAGTGGACCGTTTGGAACACGTGATTTATGTTATATTTAACACAAATTTCCCAACAGTGTATTGGTAGCATCCATATTTGGACTCGTTGAAATATAAGTTTTAGTATCTGTAGATAATATTAAAAATTATAAAATTAATTATGATCGATGGAGAAATTGTAAACGGTCGTTTTGGAACGCCGGGCAACGATTTCGTGCTTTTCGAGCAGATACGTTTTACGCGCGCGAGAGAGAGAAAGATAGTTTTTCTCATCATACAGGAGGAGGTTGCCGAAGGTGATCCGCGGATATAACGTTCGCACGGGAGGGGGTAGGGTGGGTGGCAGTTTAGAGCCGATGGGGACGTGGAGGCATTCATAGAAGACGATTTGCGGACCTCGGCTCTGGATCTTCGGTACCTTTTTACCCTTTTCCCTCGGCGGCATCGCGGTCGGGAGGGGGCGCGAAGGACAAGGAGAAGCGGGAGAGAGGGAGGGGACCGGAAGAACTGGAGAGTGTTATTAGCGAGTCGACCCTGGCGGCTGCCACGACGGACCACACACATCGTCGCGTCGCGAAAAGGGAGAAGCAGAAAGATAGCGAGAGGTAGAAAGAGAGATAGAGAGAAAGAGAGACAGCGAGGAAGAATAGAAATCCAAAAGGAAGGGAGGAGAGATGATGTGAGAGATAAAGAGAGAAGCAGGGGAAAGAGAGAAAGCGGCGGACGATCGTCCGCGATTGTTGCATGGTTCTGAACCTTGTTCCTTCCTTCCTTCCTTCTTTCGTCGGCTGCCTTGAACACGGCGACCTATCGGAATAATGATGAAGAAATCATTATTGTGTAATGCCGAATAGTCCGAGGGATTTAATTACGCGAATTTAAGTACATAATTAGCGTTTTTTAGTGTTGAATGTAAAAAAGAAGTCTAAGAACTTTTCTATGTGAATTCTTAATTAGTTTATGACCTGAGCTTTTTATGTAAATTGGTTTATTTGTTGCATTTTGGATCACAGCTCTAATTATTTGACCGATATGTAGATGAAAAATTGATCAACATAGAGAATATTAATTAGTAATTATTGAATATGTCGCATAATAATATATTTGATAAGTTTATATATTCTGGTAATTGTATGCAAATAAAACTTAGATTTTTGACCAGAGAGCTCACGTATTATCAACTTGCCAATAATTTGGATAAGAATATGAAATGTCTAAAAAATTAAAAGCAATGTCAAAGTATAATAATATTCCAATAATTTTATAAACCTGTTTTTTATCTGCTTCGTTCGTTTTAATAGTGCAATAAAAGCGATGTATATAAATCTGATTCAAATAAGATTTCAGAAATTATCGGTTTTTTATTTTTTCTTTACACAGATGCACGAACACATACACATAATCGCCTTATAAGCAGGTATTATGTGTGAGGACAATATTAGCAAAAAACTATACTCAAAGAATCATTACGGAAACTTAATCATAACTATAAGGCCGTAGACCCTATTTGAGGCTCTCCGTGACAAAATGCTTTCTCGTGACAAAATGCCACCATGTGCGTGTCTATATGAAGATGCACCATTATGCACCCTCTTCACGAATGCCCGTTACGTTTTATGTCTTTATTCCGCGCCGCTGTCGATCAAGATGAAAGCGCTCATGCGACGAGATGCACGCGGAACCTTTCCGCGAATTCTCACCGCTTATTGCGATCTGTATTTCGATTGTTGCATCTGTATTACAGAGAAAGATGTAAACGATTGATAATGGACCGTTTACGAAATGCTCTGCCGTCTTATAATGCGCCAAATTGGAAAGTTCCGATGCGAGAAATTTAATCGAATTAGGGTAATATAAAAGTATTTTGCTATCGTATTTGCAGGTTCTTCTAAGAACTTGATAGAACTTGATAGAACGTTAACTCGCTGCACGTATTTTTCAGATTTATGGACTATAAGTCTCAGAAAGAGTTCTATAATTTTCCAGTTAAAAATTTTTAGTTTTCTCAGTATTCGGTCTTTTTAGGAATTAAGTCTAATCGAGATTAACTAAAGTTCGAAATGTTATTATCGGTTTTTATCTGAAATTTAATTCTTCAATTATCCAATTAATAATTTTTAAGCATTTAATTCTCTTGAAATAAAAAGATCGCTTTATCGGGTCCAGCTTTTTCCTGTTAATTCTCAGAAACGTTAATGTAGGATACATTCAGCTTACCTACATCAAGTGTTTACAACACCAACACATACATTTATATCCTCTGACTCGCGTAGTAAACCACGAACGATGGTGCCGGGTGTGCGTTTGTCGAGCAGCACCGCAAAACCGCAGGGCGATGCAGGAAATTTTCGGTGAGGAGTATTACTAAGTAATTTGTTCTTTCTTCAGCCTCGCGTGGCGCGGGTAGACGACATAGTGGATGGGTGAAAGACGGTCCACCGCGTTGCAATTCACCGCAATATAAGCTCCATTCTCTTGGCGCGAAAGGAACTCAGGCTCCTTCTCTTTCCCTCTCGAGGCAACCGCCAGGCAAGTCCTTTTCTTCATTCCTTCGCTCCTTCACTCCTTTGCTCTTCGCGGCTCACGGCCACCGACGATGAAGAGCAGGTAATTAAAGCGGACAATGTCTTACACGTATTAAAATCCGCAAAGCCCCCCGCGTGGCGAGAAATGCGATAGTGAGCAAACTGATTCCTTTACAATTCTAACGACATCAGTACTTTCACGATAAAAATCTAATTTTTAATTCGGAAATTACACATAACTATTTTGATTAATAATATAAGAATTTAATGTATTGATATCTGTATTTTTTCTGTCTGTATATAGATTTATTTCGATAGAAAAAAATTTATTTTTTCACTTGCTTGCGTGCTGAAGTATTTCTGTACGTTAGTTTGAAAGAACGTTGGAGCGCAAGTTGAAATTTTCGATAACACGTACGAATTCAGCATGTCAAGTCATTTTGTTGTACCTTCCAAAATTTTTTTGCGCCAAAATGGAAATTCTAGAATCTCTTTCGACTCCGTGTGCCACTATACCGCGCGGAATTAAAATAAATTCCATTTAAAAGTGTCCGTTTAAAGGCGCAAAGCAAGGTACAAAAAAAATAATGCTTGGACGTTGGACGCTCGCCGAGTCTGGAAGCTCGCTGATATTTTTGCACGCAACGTCATAAGCGGTTAAAGAATATCTTGTATGTAGCCCGTGGGGCAACCGCGGCAACTTTGTTGCCGGCTGCAACCTTCGTTATCAGTGTCTTCTCCCTTCCTTTTGCGCAATTCTTCAGACGTTCTTTCTTCCGCATTTACCTTTGTCCTTTGTGATGTAATTTCTTCGTTTACTTTATTTTTTCGCTTAAGGCCGTTCACAATCTTTCGCAGATTTCGTCAAATTTTCTCGCTCTGTTTTATGTTAAAAAAATACGTTCTATAAATTTCTTTTTCCTTTTTTTATATATTTAAGCCTTTATTTGGAAAAATCAATAATGCAGTAATTATATCTATGTTAAATATATATATGGCTTGAACTTTTATTTAATCTTGATCGCTTATTAGTTAATATTTTTGAGTTATTTTTACATAAAGAAATAGGGGATAATAATATCACAGATTTTTTTTATCTTTTTAAAATTTTTCCTTATCATAAGAATGTCTCGTGAAAATGTTTTTACCAGAAACACGCGCGTCTTGTAAATCTTTTCTCTGGACAACTTTATTTATATTTTGACAGATATACATAAGAAAAATTGATAGGTTTCGAAATTACCTATCTTATATAGGTATTCGATATTCAATCAATTTACCTAAAAAGAAACCGATTTATTGGACGATTGGTAATGCAATGTAGATAAATTGCGACAGAACTCAGGAACAGCAAAGTCACGCTTTACTAGTAAATCTCTCGTTACTATTAGAGATCAGCCATTAAGATCTGAATGTCCTGAACGACATCGCTCCTTGCATTTAGATCGGAATCGTTCGAGCTTGCGGAATATTTCGAAGCGAATAGACTCGTTCGAAGGGAAGACGAAGTCTCCTCCATTTCTCTTGAAAAGGCGGAAGGCGGTATTCGTGTCTATATTAGATTGTAGAATAACAGATCGACGGAAGAAATATAAAAAAAAGTCATTTAATCGAATAATAGACTTTTCAGAAGTATTATCCGTATAATGATATATTTATAAACTTTGTTTCTCATATTTTAGATCTGTATCATCCCGAGTGCCTCGTTTCTTCGCGGGTGATTCTGGGATAGCAACTTCTTATAATATACTTAATGCACACACAAACACGGCTCAGGTATATCGCGACCCGATTTCGAGAGTGCAGGGGTTAAGGCGCCTCGCCGTTGCCCCCGTGTCTCTCCTTTTTCCTCGGGCCTGCACGTCGGCATATTTCGGCTACACATATACACTTGGAATACGAGAGACTGGCCTTATAACCCTTCTCGCACACCGTATGGAAGAGTGATTGGGAATGTCGCCGCGGAATCTCGTTTGCGTGCGCGAAACGCGCTTCCCAGGGAGGACCGTTTCGCGGAACGAATTTGATTTAACTCGGTGCTGGCCTGCGCTTTATGGGTCCCTGGCGAGCTTTCGGGGATAAAGCCGGATAAGAGAGCGGCCGCAATGGCGCATCCGTGCATTTCGGAACCTTGCACCAATCGTTCTTAGAATACTGAATTTCAGATTCTTGAAACCACCGTGCGCATTTCCTTTCGAATAAATGGATATAATGACACAAAATTATTGATTCTATGACTATTATCCTAGAATTACCCATATTAGAATAACATCAATATAATGTATTATTATCTACAGAGAGAGATAAAGTATTATTATTATCATTTCTTAAAGGAAATATTTGTATAAATTATGCTTTTCTCTAAATGTTTTTCTTCTTCATAAAATTCTAGAAATAAGTCAAGAATATAATGAAGAATAATATACAAAATAGGCTCATTAAACGTTTATCATTTAGAATTTAGATAGACTTTGCCGACTCACATCAAATATATATAGATTATACCGGTATATCCATAGAATATTGCAAATAAATACGCCACTGCTTATCGTCTGCGACGCCGGGGCGGGGGTCGTCCGATGATGGTTCTTAATGCGAATTCTCGCTGTCCTCGGTAGGACTACCGTCGCAAACGAAATAACGCTGTAATGGAATGGCGGGGAGGAAATAATAAAAAGAAAAACTGGCTGGTTTCTTCTCGCTTATCTCGCGGCCCGCGCGTTTCGATAACTCGCTGGCCAATTCATTACGCCGGACCGCGCGTTGGCCCTTTGATGTCGAGAATCGTGTAGAACAGGACTTGCATTTTTTGCTCGCGCTTGGCTTTCGTCGGAACACGAATTTAAGGGAACAAATGTGAACTTGTTCTTGATCGCGGAGTTGTCGCTTTAACTCCCCATTACTAAGACATGATTCTCATAAAGCATTTAGCTGAATACATATGGGAAATCTCTAAATCTCTTCCATATGATATAAATAATTAATGAGGAGTGCGTTTTTAAAGACATTGAGAATAACATTATGTCTAACGATTATGAAAATAAAGCTCGTTGGGTGCATACATTTTTCAAATAAAAGATGGAAATATTAAGTGAAAAATTTAGAACATTGCGTGATAAAATAGCAAACTGCAATTTACTAACAGTAAAAAACGTAATTAGATATAATTTTTACGACGATAACATAAACACAAAAATTTTCACGCATCGTGTGATAGTTTATTTGATATCCTTGTAGAATTTAATTTTTCTCACATAGTGATGATGTTATATTGCTTTAGATAAAAACGTAAACGTGTGATACAATTATCCTTATTAACAATTTCGTTAATCGCTCCAGTAAGCTGATCAGAGATGTATCGCTTTAACACATTTGCTCTCATCGTTGCGCGCAAATTGTTATACTCGTAAACATTTAGACGGCTCATTTAACTCGTATAATGCCGACAAAAACTTGTCAGAGAATATCCAATACGCAATCCGGGTTTGCGATATGCTTCTCGTCAAATGCATTTCGCGCCATTCTTTTCATCTCTTTAGCTCTTATCTTATTCTATCTTTTCTATCGTTTTCATGCATGTTCTCTACTTTCAATGATTTTATTAATTTATATGTGTATCTAATTTATGTGAAACGATAATTTTGTTCTTTATTCGAATGTTCTTCTGATGTTTCTATACGTAAATCTTCCCTATACAACATTACGATTTATGATAAATACTTGGAACTTTTTTTTTCTCTTTCTTACTCTCATATTCTCAGTTTCATCTCTTCCGAGAAACAGGGCGTTCTAAATTACGCTTTTAATAACAAACGCTAAAAAGACTATTAATAATTAACATATCTCTTTCTTCTTATTTTTGCTTGCTTTTTATCTCGTTCGTGCAAAATGCACACCGTGCGTGATACCAGAACATCGTTGCGACGCCGTTTGAACAACGACCGAGCGTGTATTAATGGCCGCGCTCGCGAGCCCGCGCGCATCGCGCTGTTTTTGCCATCCGTAACATCGTATGCACCCGGCGAGATGCATACGCTACGTGCAGCCTCCGGGCCCGCGTTGCAACTTCATTCTCGTCATTAAGCCGCATTGCCTTTTTATTTTGCGCCCGTTATTTCGTGTCCCGTAGCCGGTTCTTGCTCCGCGCTCAAGAGGCGTCGGTGTGTAAATAGGTGATCATTTCGATCGTTTAATTAGAGCTGCGTTAGAATGCCGTGTAATAACAGCAGTATTAATGGTTCAGTTAAATTCACGAGATAGTCAATGATTATTTGCCGTGTTACCATTTTTTTCAATTGACACACTTTTGGTACATGCTAATTAAATACATAGTAAAGAATAATAAGGAATTATCAGTTTAGCTTGTAATTAATAATTTTATTTGGTTCTCGTTGCATAGGGTAACTCGGGGGAATATGCCATACTTAAGAAAAATATGATTTTTTTTCCTATTTCTCTTTCTTTTTGAGGGATCTTTGCCATGCATACTGGTCTTCTTTTTCCTTCTTTTATCTGTTATTTATATATGGTTTTAATGAAATATTTTGATTTTTTACT
>NW_020218370.1:864882-928065 GCF_003070985.1 Temnothorax curvispinosus | reverse complement strand
TTAAAAAGAAAGAAATACAAAAGTGTTGCAAAAGTGGCATATTACCCCCATGTGGGGGTAATATGCCACATATACAAACATGTATAGTAATTTAACTTTAGAAGGGCATTCTTGTCTAAAAACATGTAAAAGAATATTTTTATTACAATTTCAATAAAACACTAAGAAAATTCTAAAAAGCACGTTGTCATACTTGTCATACTGTACTTACCCCATAAAAACTATAATACTAACAGGAAGTAAGTAAAACTTGGGCAAAACGTCAGATATAATATTTTTTACAATTTCACAGTATTTACAATAACGTTCCTAGCCGTAGCTTTGTTAAACATAACGAGTGGCATATTCCCCACACTAGCATATTCCTCCCAGTTACCTTATGTATGATTTAAGAAAAAATTTAGTTTGCTAATTTATACCAAAATAGTGATATTGTATCATCAATTTGTATATACCTATAAAAAATGTCAATTTTATTTCGATATTTAAGATTACATCGATATATCATCTTTAATTGCTTTTATTTATATCACATAAATATATTTTATGTGATTAGTATTGAACATTAATTTTTATATCAATAACTTTACCTTTAAGTAAATCTCGACATTTAAAATCGCATAAAAACCAGACTTTCGATCACGAGCATCCAAACATGCATTAATTATCAATACACTTCATCGATAATTTTAGCAATGATTGTAGTCGCATTTCTATTTTTTGTTATTACACTGAAAGTAAGATCATCGACCGGTCGTTTGCATGCACATATTCGGGACCCTTTTCTTACAAGATTACAGAACGACCCGGGGAGGTCATCTACGTGACACACGCGGGCGCGCGGACAGTGGTGGTCTCTGCCAATGGCCTGGCGATATTTCATAATTAGCTTTGAGGCCCATGCGTACACCGAGTGCGTGCACGCAAGGTGCGTCCGCACGTCTTCCCCATCACGGCATGCCACGATGTTGTGCCCACACATCGCCGATTAAATGCCGTATTAACTCCGGGACCTATCATATTTTAGGCTCGCGTCCGGGTGGGGGTGAATTCTGCAGAGGACCTCCTCTCGAAAGGGGTTAAAGATGTGGACCAAATAAAACATAACGTATAGAAATGAGGAGGAGAGAAAATTTACTGGGATATATTTATATCTTGAGCGACCTCAACATTGACGCGTACTTGGAAAAATTTAATTTGGTGAATAAAAATTGCGTCTTTGAAATTTTTTCCGGTTCGATCGACATAAAGATATAATCATATTTTTGTATATTTAATGGATTATATATAAAGTCAACTATAATTTATTAAGTTGTAATCTTTACTTCCAAAAGTTGGATTATCATTACTTGAGTAATTGCAACAGTTACAGAATGTTATATTTTCGATTATCTCGCGTCGGTCGTTGCTTTATATATTCAAAAGATTTAAATCACTATTTTGCGTATCTCGAGCGTGATATTTAAATGGCATTTTATTCTAATTTCGAGATCTCGCAAATAAGAAAATCGTAAAAATATATATTCTTCAATAACTAATTCATATTTAATGTTGATTTTTTGACCATTTTCTTTTACACTTCAAACCTATAAATTGTATTTTTGAACAAATAGATTAAACAGCTACGCATCTCCATTAATAGCTGGCCCTGGTCCTGATGCAGGGATGTCGGGGCGGAAGGATTGGAGCGGGTGAGCGAGGGGATCGAAGGGAGTCAGCGAGGATCTGCCGTCTCAGGGCATCGTCAAGTGATTTACGCGCGCGGATGTGGCATAGGTACGATAATTAAGCGAGAAGCCGCCTGTACCGCTTCGATCGGGCCTCTTTTCACTCCTCTCGGCCGTTCTGCCGCGTGGGCGGTCTCTCTTGGGGCCCCGTCCAAATTTGACACGCGTATCATAACCCTTCGCAACGCTGCTCGCCGCGATCGGTCATTAAAATATAATGTGCTAGCGGTGCGGTGGGATATTTACGGTCAAGAAACATAGAGATTGCTATTTCGAATCTTAGACAAGACACATTTTGAGAATCGATTATCACGTTTTCTCATTTCCCATACTGAGAACGAACTCAAAATCCATCTTGTTTTCTTTGTTTTATATAACTGTTGGTAGAGAACTAGAGATATTATTTTTATTATTAGTATTTTTATAATATTATAAATATATTTATTAATATTGTTTTTATAATATACTTTTTAATATAATATTTTACAGTTTTTTAAATATTTTTGTACATACTGCGCTTAAGGGGGTCGTCTGGTCAAGAGGCTGCTTTTGGGGAAGAATTTTTTGTAAGGAATCATAAGAATACACTTTTTTGAAACTTTTACATCATATTTATTGATATTTGAAGAGTATTTAGAAATTTTTCCAAGTTGATATATGGCCAAGAATCCGCTGTAGAGCGCCCCGAAGACAACTGTGTAAAAAAACGGTACCCACGATTCCGGATCTCCAGAAAACCAAATAAAAATATTAAAATTTCAGTTTTTGCCAACGTTTTGAAAAAAGTTCATAATGAAACTTTTTTTCAAAACGTTGGCAAAAATTGAAACTTTAATATTTTTATTTGGTTCTAGTTCACACGATAGTCACACATCCACAGATTAAAAGGATTTTTTTTTTTTTTTTAGGATGAACTGGAGATCCGGAATCGTGGGTACCGTTTTTTTTACACAGCTGTCGTCGGGGCGCTCTACAGCGGATTCTTGGCCATATATCAACTTGGAAAAATTTCTAAATACTCTTCAAATATCAATAAATATGATGTAAAAGTTTCAAAAAAGTGTATTCTTATGATTCCTTACAAAAAATTCCCCCCAAAAAACAGCCTCTTGACCAGACGACCCCCTTAAATGAAGTATCTAATAAGCGATGCACCTAAAAATTCTGTAAAAAATATTTTTATCTGAAAGGGATTTTACTTGAATCTTAATTTTTTCTGATTTGAAATTTTTCTGCTAATCGATGTTTTCATTTGTAATGTGATATTTATGATTTATATCTTTAACGATAATATAAACGATAAATTAAACTTTCAGGGAGGGACATGGGAATGAACTACCGCCGGAACACCACGGTGCAATGTACCTTAGATAAAGTTCCTGTAAAAGAAAAACCGGCGAACGGTGCCATGGCAGGGATTATTATCGCGATCCTTAAACGGGAGAAACCCGGGGGAACTTGACAATAAGACGCAGATGAATTTCGATGATCGTCACGTTTCCTCATTTGTGCCGCCGCTGGCTGTAACGCGGGTGGGGGGGGGGGGGGCACCGCTTAAACGGGGCCCCCGAAATCCGCGCCGTCCCATTCCTTCGCGTCCAGGTAAGAACGTAGCGACGGCATCTCCTTCAATGGAATTCCACCGTCGAATTCCCAACCGGCAATTTGCCAGTTGCATTCGAATTTCGCGAATTCCTAGCCCGTGTATCGGGACCCCGGCGCTAATCGCCGTGGTCGATAGACGCAAAAACGATCGCATAGACACACGGACCACCCCACGTGACCATCGTTCATTGTCTCTCCGTACCACTCTATGCAATGTTCGTTATGATGAAAATTTCGCGCGAGAATATTTCGCGTAGCAAATTTTTTGGATGTGACCTACATTTGAAGATAGTTAGAGATGCGGAAGTGTTTAAATTAATACTTTCTTGATATCCTTGCATGTACCATATATAGGTACATTCTCTTGCAGTTGTAATTTGACCGTGTACTTAAATTTCTACTGTACATCCTATTGTCAACTGATTTCTGCATCAAGTCTCATTCAAATTGGCCAATTTGTTTTCGGAATATTTGCTGGACAAACAGCAGACCAGACAGACAAACAGGCAAACATAAAGTTGGATAGAACTAAATCATCGTAGACATCGTAATCCAAATAATGTTTATTGAACGAAAGTGAAATTGTGATATGGCGCATCATTTGATATTTGAGAATTGAGAAAATAATGAGAGAAAGGTCGAAGGATGAATAGAAAATATTTATAAACTTAAAAAGAATGATCTAATAATTATTTTATTTTATATTTTTCCAAACATGCATTTATAATATACTTTTAATCATTTTATTTACTAAATAGTAATAAATAGATGATATATTATACCAAATCTTTGCGAAAGTTTTGCTGCGGTAAAAATAGAATATTTTCGAAATTGCCTTGGAGAATGCGAAATTAGTTACACTTACGCTGAAAAACCGTTTTACTTGCCAATCTTTCGCGAAAATCCATCAAGGTATTGTTTACGTTCAAGGATGCGCCGGGCGAATTGTCGCGTCGGTCAGCTATTACGGACTGCTCGCAAATCGATCGGAAAGTGCAACAGGGAAATAAAAATGCGAGGACAGGTTTAATCAGTTTTACGGCCGGATGCTCGCAAGATGGACGATCGGATTGTAGTTCGCGGGCGAAGTCCTGATTGGAATTGGATCAAACAAGACGAACGATCGATCACATGGCGTTGCTTTACGAGAGCCTGCACGCGCTTAACTGGTGTCCGGCACGTGCATAGGTACCTACGTAGTGCATACAGGCAGACCGATCAACAACGATCGACGGTGTTATCCGCGTGCACACGTCGACAATTTATGAGAAGTCGATCCGATATTCGCGAGATGCACTCGATGCGAATTAAGCGCTAAAGCAATAAAAATTCGCCGTTTTTGTTAGTCCGGAAAATTATCATTAATATGCATTTTGCAATTTTTATATGTCGATATTTATTGCTTAACTTTTAGATTTTTATTATAATATATTTTATACGCAAATCACGATATCGATATTTATAAAGCCAATTCGCTTCGTGAATAATTCCTGCCCATTTCGATAAAACTGTTTGCGAGTTCTATAATTATTTTGAGTTTATAAGAAAAAAAATTATCTTAATTCTGTTATTTAAAAATTATTAATAAAAAATACGTATGCAAATTAAAATTGTATAGACATAAATAAATCTATAAATGCTTTTTATTTCTGAAAAGTTTCGAATATATCGAATTTAAAGACAATTATTATTTCATTACAATTTTCGGATCTCGCTAATAGATTTGTCAGGTAGCGAATTATCACTTTCGACGCAGCGATTTCCCATGCGGAATCGTCGAAAGCGGATCGTGATCGTAAAACGCAGCGCGTATTCTGCCATTTGACGATCGGGTAAGTTTGTGTTTTGCAAATGGATAACGTCGCTGTTTCTTGATCGGGCATCCTGAATTATACGACATTCGCCGTATAGCATACACGTAGGTGCGAGGGGTAGTGTCAACAGCCTCGTAAAGCGCGGGATGTGATCGATCGGCCGCCTCGTTTGATCCAATACCAATCAGGGCCCGGACAGCGAGCTGCAACATGGCTGCTCGTTTATCTTGCAGAATATCGTCCTGAATTTCTTGTCGTGTACATACGCGCCGTGGCGCGGCGCGTTTTCCTTTTGAGCTCGAAAGTGTTTCGCCGGGGCTAATGAACGTCGTTTTTATCGTCGCAATAAGATCGGCTCCGCCCGGCCATGAAATCGGATTCGCCGGGCGGAGTAACGAAGTCGATTCTTCGGCTCAATGTCGAAGTAGCGCATTTACTACAATTCCCGGCACATTGACGCCCTCGTGAAACGGGGCCGTGATCGATGGATCGATATCTCATCGCGGAGTAATCATTTGCTTTACTGCCTGACTCTCTATGTTAAAACGAAGAGCGCATATGTACTAAGGCCGCATGTCGATCAGAAAGATTTTTTAAATTCTTCAGTGAACGCAGAATACAAAGACTGATTCTCGATTATTTTTGTCGAAGATTATTTTATTAGGAGTATTCCTCTCGAAAATAAAATCCTTTGTATTTGACCGATAGCTCAAATCTGGTATACACCTTGCATAAAAATCAATCTCTTTTAATGAAAAAACAGAAAATTTTGAAAGAAAGAAAAAAAGATTTAAAAAAATAATAGAGATTTATTCATTGCTTACAGATTTATTGATTTATTAAAAGTATTATATATTTTTTATGTCAGTAACGACAGTAACGGATAACTGATTTTATTTACTCATACATTTATAAGAATACATACCTTAAAACATTGTTCAAAAATGGAAAATAAGCTAATATAAAGATTTTGAACAGGATATTTTTATCAATCTTTTACAATTTTATCTTAACCCTTCGCCCGTAAACTATAATTTGACTGGCATCGTCCGTAATCTGGGTCATAAATGTCCTGTCGTTATTTTGACCTAGTAAATAGTGTTCAAAAAATCTGAAAAAATTCTGTAATACTTGTATACTATCCTATTTTATAATCCCAAAGTTTATTTAGCGATTCATTATAAGATAAATTGTTTATAAATAATTCTTTATGCAAAAAATTGATAAAAATCCATTTTTATTAAAAAAATCATATCTCATTGAGTTTTAAATCAAAATAAAAAATTCCAACGAGGTTTTATAGTTAAATATGTGTACTTTCAAGAAAAAAATTCTGTATATGGGTCATTTTTAAAAAGTATAATTATTCTGAGGATTGAAAATGGCCTTTTTCGGGTTAAGGAGAAATAAGACTTTTAACGTAATTTTTACATTATTTTATTAAAAAATCATATAAAATCGTCTTTCTCGTAAATAATATCTGATATTTGTCGCTTGATCATCCATTGTACCCTGAAAGTACATGTAATTTCTTTTTACACGTGTTTTCATCCACTCAAATTTTGAGGTTATAGGTATATATAATATACACAATCATAAAAAAATATCACTTATATAAGTTAAAAATAACTGTAGTAATATGAAAATGACGTTAAATTAATTTTACTTACTTGCACGAAAGTCTGGCACTGTCCGTAAACTGGGTCAATAGTGGCACTGGACGCACTTTGACTCGCTGCTGGTCAAGCACACACTGGCGAATTCCAACGAAACTTTGGGCATGAGTTCTCCCCACTACCTACTTTTTTTACGAGGGACGGCAAGTCCCCCCCCCCTTTTCATTTCGGCGGTATTCTATCTTGAATTTCGGCTTGTGCCATTTATGACCCAGTTTACGGGCGAAGGGTTAATACTCTAGATGCCCATCACTCCGTGTGTGTAAAAGTACCAAGAGTCACTTAGGCTAATCCAGACTAAATCCAGCTTTTGCTAATATTCTGTATTGCTCTCAACATTATCCTTCGGCGAATATCGCCTCCTGGCAAAAGTCGAGAAGCGGTAACCGGCACACCTGGCGGATTAAACGTGCAGGCATTTAGGTACTTCTCGGATGTATCTCTTAGAGAATGTCCTAATGGTTCCCACTCGACATGACGATCCCCTTGCGTTCTTCTTTCCCGCGCTTCTCATCTCGCTCTTCCAGCCCACTTGCACAAGTTGAATCCTCGAAATCCTTCAGCCTCTTCAATGTCGAGTGGTATGGAGAGTTGTCTAAGAATTAGAGATGTGCCGAGGACTCACTCGAAATGGGTTCAAAGTACAGGGCACATATCCGCGCGATGCTGAGTGAGAAACGATGATAAAAATAAGGCAGGCACATCAAGGAAATAGAACATGCATATTTAAAATATAGGATAAATTGTCATATGTTATTTAACTTCTAGGTTTTTTATGGCTGGATCTAAAAGAAATCAACCGTATTTATCAGATTTCCCTCATTTTCAATTTTTCTTGATGTAAATTAGAATAATATGAGAAGATATAAAATTTGAAATCTATTTAATCAGTATTTTTTCTAATAAATAGTAATATATCAGTTAATATGAATATAATAAAAATAATCTATTTTTATATAAATAATTACTGTTTATTAATATATTGATAATTTATATCTATTATATCCATTGATTTGTATTTCTACTTTTTTCAAAATATTTATTATTTATAATAATACTGATCAAAAACTCACACGCATGAAGACACTTATCGAAATACACACAAATTATAAATAATTAAAAAAAAATTGACGCGAAAAGTTTCGCAGGATAAGGATCGTGTAACGCGCTCGAACACAGGGTAAATTGCAGCGGAAGTGTAACATGTCGAGTGCAACGTTCCAGAGCGCGATATTTCAGCGGCGCGTCTGACAAATGAGCGGCAATAGCTACTTGCTGCACAGCGAGCGACCGAGCGGCAACAACATTCTGCCGCGCAACCACCACTGACGAGAGCGAATGATTTACCCAGTAATACCGATAGGTTGTTATGATCGATTCGTACATTAATGCCGGTTAGATGCACGCTCAGGGTCGGTTGCTACCACGCGAGACTATATCGTTGCGGTGATATGTCTCTGGGTTCAAAGGATTGTATACAGCAGCTTGTTCGTGCGATAATTATGATTTGTGACGGTCAAAACGAGCAGATACGAAAAAAGTTATAAAGAAGGTAAAAATCTTTTAAAACTAAAAAAAAATTTTTAATATTTTTTAGCTATTGCTTGTGCTGATTTGACTGATCATTCTAATATTCGTGTTAAAATCCATATTATACAAAGACTTACATCTTTGTCTGCTTATAAAGTATTATATCAGTATATTGTATAATGCAGCGTAATATTATAAATATAATCTTTTACTTTTATGGATTGATCATTTGAACACATATGAAAAGCAGCGACAAAGATCTACGATAACTCAATCTACTTTAATGCCATGTCTTCATTAGCTTATGTCTTCATAAAGAGACGTTCCTAAAAGGACTTAATGCATATGATCTTTGTCATAGTGTAATAATTTTTATCCTTCCGTGTAAGATCTATCGTGTTATTGCGGCCCTGTGTCGCGACGGGCGTCCAATGCGCTTCTCTCGGTATTACACATCGATGTCGATGTTCTGAGGGAACCATCGTATATAAGCGCCGCATACGCCGATTGATGTTTGCGAGAACACATACGTGCATAGAGAGGTACACGTATTTACAGAGCGGCTGAGAGAGGCGGTCCAATTTCGGTGCCGATGTTCGATTTGACGCCGTGACGCAGATAGAGTCGCTATATATCGGGGTGTAAGGTATCGATACTTTGTATCCATATCGCTATCAAATATAAGTGTCGATGACACTTCTTTCGTTAGTACATAGAAAAGTGTTAATGATAAAACATAATTTATTTTTTAACCAAGGAATATGCATATTAAAAATTCATTTTATTCATCTAATATTTAAAGGCAAATAAATCATTACTTAAAGCTGATATAGTGCGTTTCAAAATTTGATTTTTTCTCTTTAAGAGAAAAATACAAAATACATTTACGCATATATATATGTAACGATGTTCAGTTCGATACTGATATACTGTGATATTAAAAAGGTAATTGAATAGTTTTTATCTAAACAGAAGTATTGATTCTTCCATAGTATTGTAGTATCATTAGCATTTATGGACATAGATATAAAGTACTCCATAATTTCTCTCTCTTTCTCTCTCTCTCTCTCTCTCTCTCTCTCTCTCTCTCTCTCTCTCTTTCTCCGAGTACCGATTCTCGATTTATCAGAGTGATTCCCTCGAGGGAATTTATGGGCGCTCCGCTTGTGCTATCTCCAAGATAACTGATTTTTGCAAGCTGGATGATGGATTCTGATGCGAGTATTCGAACCACACATAACGACGATTTGCCAGAGTTTGATTGGCGACTAAATTATAGCAATATCAAGCTATGAAAAGTTGTATAGACGTTAAATATTACACACACCGTAATATGTTTCTTTATTCCAATAGAAACGTAATTATAATGATATGGAAAAATCAGAGTATTAAAAACAATATCGAAAGAATAGAATCAAGCCAATTGGAAGAAAAATATGTTAGATATTCATCTCGAGTTTACTACGCATAAAAATCCGTCATACGCATTTCCACACTGTTAAAGGTTAGAGGATGAAATTTAAACCAATACCATGAGTTAGATTTATTTTGTTATTTTTAACTACCATGTGCGTCAAAATTTATTAGTTTGAAACGAAATAGGATTATTTTAACTCCATTGGTTTAGTCAAATTAACATTGTTTTAGTTAAATTAACTAAATATTGAGTAGGAGCAGTGGCGACCTATGGAATAGTTAAAAATTACTCAAATTTGAGTTTAATTTAACTCTATGAATTGCACTATTATCCGAAAAGTTATTTCTCACGGAGGCCTGCGATTGCCTTGTTTCATATTTTGCATCGGTAAGGACGTATTATTGACGTATCGCGGTAGCAAAACCGGTTTCTCATCCGCTCTCGGTCGGGTCGTCGCGAGCGAAATTATTCCCGTCATTAAACCGACGTCCCGGCGCCCTGAAGATGAGAGCACGGCGTTTGCCGGTTTTATGGACACTTGCATTTTACTGGTTTAATCTCTCTCCCGCGAAGTTAGTATGCCCCCGCGTCCCTCGACGGATATTCAGCCACCGGTGGCCGTCGGTTTTTTCTCGGCCCCATCGTCGTTTTCCCGGATGGTTCCGCGGATGTCGCGGTTTCGGAGTACCGCCTCCTCCCCTTTATCGACATGTTAAATGCTCTTAATTCCTTACTTGTCGGGACCGCCTTTTTGTCGGATGTGGATATGCTTTTGCTCTCTTTACGAAATCCATATGAAATACATCCCAATGAATTTAGGTCTTTGCGAAAAGTGTGCAGTTTTATTTGTATATTTAAAATTTGTATATTTTAAGCGTTTGAATATGTTTAAAATATAATTAAAGTGACTATAAGTAGTATTAAATTATTAATAATTAAAGTAATTAAATTTGCTTGAACTTCTATAATAGCTTTAACAATACACACATAATAATAATTTTTAGTAGTTTCTATGATTGATTCTGTGCATAATTTGAAAAGAATTATTTATTTATTTTTATTCGTTTATCGAAAGTATTGTATAATCTTGATCTATTATTGAGATCCGAATATTGAGATTTCGTTTATACATACCAAGCTTTTTAATTCTCACCCATGTCGTATGGATTTCGTTTTTAAAGGACGGTGATGACGGTGACACCGCGACGCGATTTACCTTGATGCACCGCGTCATATCATATCAGGTAGCTTTTCTGTGTTGCATCCTATGCAGCCAGGTGTATCATAAAACTACCTCGAAACAACTCCGACTCGCCGTGCGGATGCTTTTATGGTGGCCCGAGCGCGCGATACCAGATACGAGCAATCTCCGTGAGTAACGCGCCAGAGGGGGATGGGGTGTTGGGAAGCTTCATCGTCACTCAGAACTTTTCGGTATGCTCGCGTCTACGAGGAAACTGTACTGCATTGCATCATATTGCCCTGGAATCACCTTCGGAAAATCACAACGCTCTTGATGCGAAACGGATACGGGATAAACCAACGAGTTCACGAAGGATATAGGGAAAACCGAAAGTAGGCCGAAAATGATTCTGTAGGCGCGCCAAAAAGAGTCAACGTATTGATTAAATTCTTGATCTTCGTATAAATTTTGTTTCGTGTTATAAGTTTTATATAATTAAAATTATGCTATGAAAACTTTAATTATTAATTGACTTCTAACAAAGGTTTGTTTCTCTAATATTGAAAATAATTCTTCGGATATAGTTATAGCGTCATATTTATTGTAGACATACATACATAGATAACAGAAAATTGTACAGCCGGAATTAATTGTAGACAGAAGAAAAACGAATATTTGGAATGCCGGTTAAAAGACAGATTAATTCATAGAGAGTTACAAATGAATTTGTGACGTTTAATTCTCAGCGCAGCGAAGAATTCCGCGTCGCGGCGAGCCCCGGAATCTCTTTCATGATACATAGAAGGGGCGCTTTTTTCCCGCCACTTTACGGCATCCGGCGTGGGTCGGAAAGAAGGCTCCCCCTCGGGCTCTTGGTGTATAATGTCCGCCACCGGTTAAAAGAATAGGCAACGTACTCGTGACAGACCGAGTGCTATTGTCCTAAAAGCCGCGCGCCCGCCCTTCAAAGCGTACGCGAGCTCTCTCCCTTCGTTGCGCGCTCTCCGCAATTTTCTCGCGAGAGGTTGAACGGATAGAGAGCTAAATGCGATATGAGCTAGATGCGAAATCTTGAAACCGAAAGAGCAGCCGCGAGAATATGCGAAGAGTCTCCTCCAACTCACGAAAACTCACATTAAATTTTTAAGAAGCACCCTTCGCTCATAAGAAAGTCTCGTCGAAACGAAACGGTCGTTTCCTTCCATCGCGAAAGTTGGCTACGATAGAACACGATCGGCATTCACTTTTCTCTTGAAAATGAACTTTTCCTAGCAATTTGTGTGTATAATTTCCGTATATATTATCGAGAACGATACCATAGATAATTTTGATACAATTCTGCAGAATCGATTTTACATAGGATTTATTGGATTTAATTGAGATCCGCTTTAACTATGTACCAACTTTCAAGAATTCGAGTAGAATGTAATTAAAAATATACCCCTAATCTTTTAACTGATCGTTATAAGAGAAAGTGTACGACCAGACATTAACTTTTTTGTGCTTTTAGAGGAAAAAGTTAAATTAATAAACATGTCTAAATAATTACAGCGATATTCATAGCAATGTAACAGTATTGTGACAGTTTTAATAATTAAATGTGGTATATAATTAGATAAGACAATAATATTTAAATCTAATGAACTCGAAATATCTTATACTAAAGCATTGATTACATTGGTCGTTACTAATGAATAAAAGCATGTTATGATTCATTACCGAAGGGCTCGTTTGCTGCATAAACAACGATGGACATTATTCGCATCGCTTCTTTCCGTTCGCGACGCGTTCAAATCCGGTTATTAAAAGCCGCGGTGGACTGCATAATATACGCGACGGCGCGCGGGGCGTAATGTGCTAACGATCCGTTAAGTTCGTCGGCTAATTAGATCGGACACTCACCTGGATGCGCCTAATGCGAACAGATGCAAATGACACCTAACGAGCGACTTCCAGACAAAAAGGATGCGCTGAGCTTTTTTTCCCACTCATGCGCTACTGCGATCGAAATGCCTGAACCTCGCATTTTGAAACGTTTTATGTGTATATCATAAAACGCGTGAAAGAACCTTTTGATGAAAGGTTCAAATTTTTTGTGCATACAAATCTTTTTTAGAGTTTTATATCATGACACACAGTGTAAAGGTATATTATCCTAGTTATTCCATTTTGAAATCATTGTTTGTTTCTATTCACTCACAATTATATACGTAAAAATATCTATGTAAAATATTGCATTTTAGGTGACTTTTATTATATCTAATTTCTTTTTTATTTATTAAAGTTGCAAGAAATTCTTGATTTATTAAAAATTAAATAACCGCATTTATTTTGAAACACACGAATTTGTAAAGAAATATAATTTTGCTATTTGCAAATTTTTTACGAGTGCCAAGTGATGTGTGAACCGTCGAATTTGAGTAATAGAAAACCATGATATATATATCGATACTTTTTTGTTGATTATTAATAATTAATTTCAAATGCGAGAGAAATAAGATATTCGACGTACATTTATTTCATAGTTATATCTATTAATTGTATTTCCTGGTAGTAACGAACTTGGTCTTGATGTTTGTTTTTGTCGCCACTACGCACCTCTGTGTACGCATGTGTACAACGCAGCACGTTGTCGGTTAGGTTGCCGGTGTTATCATTCGCGCGGCAACAATTGAGTAGACAGGCGTAATCGAGCTGCTACACATACGTCGCGTTTATTGTCGCTTCGAAACACGATCTCGACAAGTGTGAGAGGAGAACGTGGTTACTTTCTACGAATTATTACTAACTCGCGTTATTAATTATCTCACGCGATTCACGATTTGCAGGTATATTGGGACGACAAACATTTAGCGAAGATATTTCGCGCGATTTATTGATTCGAGCTATACAGAAATCAAAACACTAAAAAATATAAATTTTCCTTTTGTCGCGGAGTTTATTTTAGTATTGAAACACTATCTATTTCACATCGCTGTTTCGCCGATTAAAATAGTTCGTCTACTGTTGCCGAATCGAGAGCGCTAAATCAGAATCCTAAAGATAATTCGAATGATAGAAAGCCATGATGTATATGATGTTATCGTTTATTAATAACTAATTTGAAAGAATAAAATACCTAGCGTACCTTTATTCTATAATGTGATAATAATGAATCAACTGGCAAGGTTTTGGTATTAATTTTTGACGTATAATGTGCGCTGTGTTAACAAAAAGTCGCCGTGGAATCATTCCCGTGGCGAAACGCGAGCTGGCAGATTGCGGCGTGAACAGTTCCATGTATCGTCACATTATCCTTTGAAATATAGTCGGGAGAAGCTGCCAAACGCGGTCAGTCTCTATACGAGCAATTAAAATATTAATCAATCCGTGCTATAAATCCATTTCGATTAACGACTAAGGATTTGTGAGCGTATCGTAGTGACAGTTATTTATTAAAGTTTATTTTATTGCTTTACTTAAGGTGAGAATCGGTAGGAGACGCGAATCACAAATTATTATTTTATTGCGATATTTTTGATAACTATTTTCTTAACTTAATACTTGGACACATAAGTATCATTGGATTTGAGTTTTTTGTCTACTTGAATGTAATTTGCATACTATTTTTATAGGGTAAACTCGGGTAAAATGGCCATACAGGAAAGATGGCCAACTCATATGTTCATTTGATGTTTCATGGCGAACTTAGATTGAAAGAACATAGGTTGGCCATCTTTCCTGTATGGCCATCTTACCCGAGTTTATCCTATTGAGGTCGCAAAATAATTTGCAAATCGCCGAATCGATTGATTTAAGTGTGATTGAAAGTCATGATACATTGAGCTTTTAATTATACATGTATTTGATATGATGGATTTATGCGTTTAAGGTGAATTGCGCACACGTGTGCGAGCAATATTAAATTTTGATTGTTCTTGAACGTATCATGATTAACTATTCAACTGTTTTAATTGAAATTATCGATGTTTTTTTTATTTCCGAATTGTTCGATTATTAATTAAATCGAAAAAAGATTTAAACCATAATGCATGAGATAATGTCTAATCTGATCATTGTCGAAAAAATAATTATTGCCCATAAATATTATGAAACAATAATTTACTCTTCTTTTCTACCCGCTTTGATCTAATTTATTTAACTAATTCAAACAAATCGCGCGAAGTTTCTGTACAATAAATATCTGTCAATAGGCTTATGATCATGAATCGTGAGACGACATGAATACGGAACAGTCATGATATTCTGGTGATTAGTGCGCGCGCGAATGTAATTAAATATAGTTTCGCGAGCGAGTGTGTCAGAAAAGAAAAAGGTTCGGGGAGGCATCGGGCGACGGCGGAGCAACTATAGAAATAACTTATTTATTATTTTACTTGTCATTGGAGAAATTAATTGACTATAATCATTTTATGTGCGTGCCGCAATTATTTTTAAAAATACTGATCATCTTGGATGTTGTTCTAATCTCGATGCTTTCGTGTTTTACAGATCAACAAGTAGCTGCGTTACAACTTCGCCGCTGCGTATCGTGCGGCTTGCCGAGCGGTGAGTTACATATCACATTTTTTATTTTAACTGACAATGAGATAATGAATCTATGGAAACTGTATCTCATAATTAGATACATGTAAAATAACGATAGATTTATTATATATCAAGAAATTAAGAATGTTACAGATAAATATATTTCATACATTTATTTATTTTTAAATGGGACAGACTGCAACAGATTAATATTATTGTTCAATCTTGGAATGTGTACACGTGCGCGCGGATCATTCGTCGATTTATCGTACCCATAAGGATATATGCATTTACTGGCGCAATTGGACGTCTTGTAAATCGAATTAACTAATTAAATAATTAAATTAATAAAATCGAATCAAGAGTGCAATTGAGAGATATATTTGCTTGAAATTTATAGGATAATTTTGCACAGGTATAAATAATAATTGATGGGAAATGAATTTTAAGTTAATAGATATTTGGTTCTTCTCATTTCACATTAATGATGACCGTTTCAGAAGTCATAATAGAATTATGATTAATCGAATCGGCAGTGTTATTCATATCTCGTTACGCTATTTTCGACAGCCGCGTCATTATCGTGCAGTCGAGTGTAATTGATCCAGTAACGGTGATTGGATACTTTGGATGAAACATAATGGTAATTAGTTCGCGCCGCATCGTATCGGTGACGCATAATTCTTTAAGATCGATCGATAAATCTCTCTCACTGCGCTGCTGTCAATAGTGATCCAGCTTCGTTTAATGTATACCGATCGGCAGCGCACAAAGCGATAGAAGTTATTCCGGATGGAATTTATTTATCGTGGCGGGACGAGCGTTTATAGCTCCGGCATTATCCTTTCCGTCTCGGCGGTTTTCACAAAGAGAGAGAGGAACACCCGTTTACTTTCGAAATTTTTCCGATGTTGCAGTAGCAAGCGAAGGGTCCACGTGTCCCACGTGCGCGGCGGCATATCGCGTTTGATATCGAGAATATAGAGCATACGAGGACAAATTAATTAGATTCTAGTGCACGTTTCATGTTTAGCGCTATACATGATTGCATTTGAAATTGAATTTTACCTGTTCAATAAATTAGTTTTATCGCTCGATAATTGATTTAATATGTTAATTCTTAAGCTACAATGTGAAAATGCACATACATCTCTTTGGCATGTTTTTATAATTATTCCATATCTGTTTCATAATCTATTTTATACTTTCTTTTTTATAATTTAAGATATACTTTTGATCAATAATGTTTCGAAGATTCGTATGTGAAAGAAAATGGCGTAATACTATAAGTTAAGAGAATTCATATGTCATAATAATAAAATGAAGTGAAACATAATATTCTCATATTTAAAGCTTTTCTTCTGAAACAATTTTATTTTAAAATGTACGTGTATGAGCAAGTATTATAAAATAATGAGAACGTTCTTTGAATTTTTCTCGATGGCTAACATTTGCATAAATCCGCATTATTATATTGCTGAAAACGAATAATATTTCTCGTCCGACTTTTTCATATGATCAATTTCGATAAAGCATCGATTGTGTGTAGCAAGATTTTTAGATATCAAATTTCGCGATGGACACGTGAAATCTCTTAATTATCACTTTACATAATATTCACTTGAAAGAAGAAAAAATATCCTACTTCTACTTTTAGACTATTATCGGTCTTAGCAGAGACTGTTTGACGAAAAAAATAAGTACAAGACATAAAATCCTTTTACATCAAGGCTTCAATTAATCTCAATTAATGCGCAAACGTGTGTGCACGCATGCACGTGCGATTGCGCAGAACGCTATCTTTTGATAGCACTTTCGTCGTGCGGGCACGTACACGATCGCGCGCGCCGATCGTTATTTCGTTTTTTAATTAGCCCGGAACGAAGAAAGCTCGCGCGCTTAACATTCGAATGAACTACTTCTGTGCGCCGGCCGATAATTAAGATTGATGGCGAATACGAATGCGTAATTGCGCCGGACGCGGCGCTTTTTTTCGCGCGGTGCGCGCGTACTTCATCAATCACCAGGCATTTTTTGAGCTCTGGGCCGCGCCGCGGCGCGCCGCGCTACGCCGCGTCGGTGCAGCACACATTCCGCGCGCGCCTCGCTCGTCCAGCCGCGCTATATCGAGCCAAAGTAATTGGCAGAGAAGTGTCGATGCCGTCTGCCGTCGGAAAAAAATATTGGTCTCTTTCATCAATAGTGTCGCCATTGGTTTAGAGAAATTGCGGCTTTTAATGAAAGCTCCGAGGATTTTTCAATTTAAATGTACCTGTTGCGCGTTAAATCAAGATTTACGAAATATCATAAATTAGATAACTCGGGGAATGGCTATCGCTCTCGATAACTAACCGCATTTTAGGAGTTAATATTTCTTCTTCTAGTAATACATCAATCTATCAATAAAGTGACATTTTGATGAATAATGTCACTTAATGTAAGACAACTTAACTGAGAACTAACTTTCTTGAGAATGTGAGCTATTTAATTTATTGTATAGAAAAAATTACAATATTTTTGAATCTCTCTCGAGTACAAGACAAAGGTGTTGAAGCATCTGAATAGAAGCGAGATCACGGTACCGCGATAGCATTGTAGCATTCTTGGGTGCATTCGCCGTGGCGGTGGCAAGGGAGAAGTGGAGTCGTCGCCAGATGCCAAGTTATTGTGCATGTGCGTGCGAGGGCGTGCAACCAAGCCGCCGCTCATTGTGTGCGCGCAACATGCGTCCGATGCAAATGGGACTTCTTTCTCCAGGTAGGATCGCAGGTGCGCGATGGAACGCCTCGCGAATTTGCACCGTTGTAATGACCGCGTTAACGATTGCGTTCCTTAGCTGATGATCGTTCGCAAACTCGCCTTCTCCGGCTCTTTCGTTACGTTCCGCGACAGTTTTCAGGCTTGACGAGTAGATTTTTTTTTACGAGAAGAATAGGGTAATGAGAGATTGAACTTTATCTCATTCAAAAACGTGAAAAAGGAAACCATTACGATGATGTATTTCGTGATGTGTATTCCTATATGAGCGAGATGACTTTGCAGTATAAGCGAATTTATATATATATATATATATATATATATATATATATATATATATATAAGTATATAAATTAATGCTATTTTCTGCTGTTGTCTAAGCTATTTTATGATTAGGATTGATGATGATTTTATAATTATTTGTTTTATTTATATAATAGAGATGTAAAAATTTTCAAGGTACTTCTGCAATTTATCCGACTAAAAATAGTTAGAATCGATGATTGTTGTCATATAAAAGCATGTATAGCTTTTCATCAATTTCAGTGGAAAAAAGCCTCTGAGGGTTTGATGGAAATCAGCGGTTGTTGGCGGACGCGCGACGTCGTGGGAGAACTCATAAACGCGGGCACGCACGTCGAAGATAAACATTACCTACCGGCGATGCCGGGCCGGAAATTGTGCTGGGAAAAATATGCAATAAATTTGTTTTGCTCGCGGTAGCAAATCACGCAGCCGGTAGCCAATCACGAGCGAGCGGTTAAGCGTCACGGCCGCTATATTTTGCGTTGCCGGCGAAAATAAATCGTATTGCGGGTTTACAATGTAGTACATCATAATGTGCCGTGACGTCGTAGCGCGACCGACAGCGGCTGAATTTTACATGAACCCTCTCAAACGAAAGAACAACGTGTGTAGTGCAATTTTTTGAATAAAGAGCTCTCATAATAAATATCTATTGTCACTCAATAAATATTAGGAAATATAACAGGTATCTTAAATTATAATTTTTTATCACGATATCATAGAGGGTCAATTTTAATGTTTCTTTTCTTAATTGTGAAATTTTTACAAATGTACTATTTCTTGTTTAAAATTATTTTATGAGAAATATCATTTATTAATAATTATTAGCAATATAGATGTTAAAATTAATAAATATCTGAAACCATATGTATACTGAACACAAAATTAATAATTAGATATTTAAAGAAGAAATTAAATAAATATAACTATAATAATTGAATTAAATTTTTTTTTAATAACGAAAGAATATGTATATGTATTGCTTAAAGTGGATAATTTACGTGTTAACAGTTTATGCGCATCGCGTACCAAATTTTTCAAAAGGGATGGAATTAACCTCTTGCATCGTACACATTCGTTTAAACAGATTCTTCATAGCTCGTCGGGCTACGAGTGTCATTTTATTAACCAACGAATAAACACGGGCGGCAGATGGCCACCGCGAACTGCATTCGCCGACGAATAAACGTCAATGCCGGCCTGATTTGCAGGTATTAAGTTGCTCAATGAGCCTGACATTAATTTCGGGCTCGTTGCTAACGCAGTGAGTTATATCGACGAGCGTATTTGACGAACGAGCGATATTTATCTCGCGATTAAATCGTTTCGATTTGTCCGTAAAACTGCCAAAACCAAAGCTCTCTATCGCCTCGCGTCATCTGCGAAATGAATGCTGTCAAATCCGATGCTGCCAAATCCGACGGCTTCGATAGTTTCATCCCATCTCGGTCACTTACAAAATAGATCAAATTGTAATTTGATAAAGTCATTCAAAAATGACCGATTTTCCTTCTTGATGTTGCTTCAATTTTTAATTTTGCTGATCTTCATATTTTGTATATAAAATTTAATTCAATTATTATAGTTATATTTGTTTAATTTCTTCTTTAAATATGTAATTATTAATTTTGTGTTACTTATAAATTAACTTTATAATCTATGCATGATGTAAAAATATGTAAAGTTTGACATCAGTAAAACTCGAAAATAAATGAAAGAAGATTATACAAAACAGAAATTAACACAGAATTTGCCGTGAATAAAGACTTAATTTTCAGAAAGAATGCTGTATCAACTAATTATAATGCTGTATTAACTGATATAAATATAAATCATTTTAATGAAATAAAACATAAAATTGTAAATTAACTATTGCTTGTGAATCAGAGATCAATCGGTGTGTGTAGCAAGCGCGAGGGAATTAGTATTTCACTTATCCCAGTATTTCAATCCTCCCGATTCACTCCAAATTCCGAGTAATCTCGCTGGCTCGAGCTTTAATATGTAAATCCGTCGATGCAGAAACCGTTTCGTTTAAGGGTTATTATCGATCGACATGTGTTTCCGTACGGTAAATCAATTATAAAATTGATTGACGGTATCGCGCAATGATAAAATGGCCACTTTTGAAAGAATGAGAAATATGAAATTTTGATCCAAGATTGCGCAGGCAGGATTAGCTGTAGCGAGAAACGATATAAAATTATATCGTTATCGTAATATTTATCGTAACTAATATTTCAAATAGGAATCTAAGAAGCGGAAAATGTAAGAGAAACGACATTTTGAAAATTTAATGTTACCTATCCTTATCTGTCTCTATAAAATTAGATATGATTAAAGATTCTTTAATAAAGATAATTGGTATTCCATATTCAAAACGAAAAAGTAATAAGATTTTTACATGATAGTATCATCGATCATCATCAACGACATTTACACTTTTTTTATCCACTACAACAAAGCGATTATTGGTTAATATCCAAAGCTTCGAGCGCATTACTTACAATTTTCCTTTTGTTAAAAAATAAACTAATAGCAAAAACGAATAGAGATTGTTGAAACTGTTTGAAAGATCTTAGTCGTGTAGTCGATTTCCGGAATTCGCGAGCGTTGAAGCTGCGAGCGTCGAGATCAAGAGAATAGAAGGCATCGAAAGAGGGAAAATAAATAAATTTAAAGACAGTCTCTGTGGGAGATACCGACAGCTATCCCTGCGGGCGGAAAGTGCAAGGCAGTAAGGAGGATGCTATCAAAGCGAAGGGCGGTGACGGCAGTTCACACCGTAGACTTGGCGACTTCCTTCGTCGCGGCTGGCACTCCGGGCTTTGTTTCCTCTCGCTTTTCTCGTGGAGATTCACTCGAGCGTGGGAGACGTACGCATTTTCACCACTCCGCAATACCTTCTTGCCGATTTTTCTGCGTGCGAGTGGTACGAAAATGCAGGCGATGCACCACCGAGATGGATCGACTAGTAGGCGTCGCGTTGCGGGAATACGTTGCGAGAGAAGCGAATATTATGCTTGCGAGAAGTATATGCAGGGGAGAAGAATAGAAGCTCTCGGGCGGAATTTTCGAAAATTCTAGCGAGAAAAGATTTTTGCGACCGCGCTTCTTTCAATGATTGTATACAAATACAGTGATCTGGGAATACCGTCATTATTTTTACCACAAGATTTTTTTTTATTATAACGCCGAATATTTCTTGAACATATAATTTTTTTCATATAGTATTGTTTTTAGAATTTATCTATGTGTATATTGTAACAATATATACACATAAGAGAGACAAGACATAATTCATAGTATACAAAATAATGAAAGAGTTAGCAGTACATTAAAAGTATATATATATATAGTGGCTATAACTCGGAAACGGCTCATTTCCGGCGGACCTATGTTTGTATGAACTTTTTTGCTTGTTTTTGGGTCCCGAATCACCTCCCGAAATGGAGTAGGCAATTTTTCGGACACCCTGTATATATATATATATATCAATCAAAATATATTGTAATGTATTTCTCTACAATATGTAGCGATTAAAAATAGCAGTATTACACGTCATACAATTGTTAAAAGCAATATCATTGTAAAAGGTTGTAAAAGGTAAGCCCGCGCAGAGAACTAGATTTTTTTAGAATTTCTACATTGATCGAGAGAAATTTCTATTTCGCACTTTGAGGTAGACGGATAAATATATCAGGGTGGCACGCTTTTGGTATACTTTTTGGCGTGACATTATCTTCATCGCGCCCCCCGGTATTCGATTCCAGTTCTTTTTCCGTCTATTTTTTATTTTTCATCGACTCTGTCGTTGGCAAGGAGTCGATTTCTGGCACAGCGATCTCGGCAAAGAATCGTGCCAAGCTGCAGCCTCTGAGGAATCGATTGTTAGCTTTCGTCTTTTTCTCCTGCGTCTTTTGCTATTTCTTTGCTCTTCTCACCTTCTCACGTGCACTTTAGTGAGGACAAGGATACGTTCTTTTCAACTTTTATTAACGTTAATTTTTATTATTTTACACATAACAGCGTTTTTAATATCTGCAATACTTTTTTTGTGAAACATGTCTGGCTAATCATTATGTTTGGAATATTATATACTGTCAGACATTACTTTTAAACTTTTAAAGGATTCTAAAAGGCTAATATAAAGAGTTTTAGCAATGATTATATTCTTTTGCGCACAATATTAGAAAATAATAATATGGTCAGTTTATTGAAAGAAGTAAATATACAAGATTGCAATATATCTCTCAACATGTATATTAATATATATAAATATATATATTTCTCTATATATAATATTTATGTAATAGTGCATTTAGACCGATAATATCTCGCATCAAATATCATCTTGCATCGTAACTTTTGTTAGTGATTTAAAATAACGTACGAAATATGGATAGGTACCACGGATTTCTAATTAATATATGCAGAATAGAATGGAGTTACACGACTAATGAATATACCGCGAGGCATCGCGATCGAGGGTTCGTGATGACGTTTATCTATCCGCCTCGAAATATCCATCAGCTAGTCTGTTGGTATTAATTAACTGTCAGTTGGTACTGAACAGCTGCCGAAGAATTGATTTGAGGGATAGCATAGCGTATAATATGCGTTGATGATTGATAGCATAGAGAATGTAGACATTTGAGACTGCAAAAATGATTAATAATCCAATTATTATAGCTATTAATGAAATTACTAGCGATCCGTTCTTATTATCAATCTTTCTATTTCCTTTTAAAGTTAACTTGGGTGCCGATGAAATTATTTAGAAGAATTCTATCAGGTTTTTTAGAATATAACAAGGAAGATACAATAACAAGAAATATACTTCTTGTACCAACGCACATTTAGCAAATTGTTTTTGTTAATTTATCTGTATATATTAGTCTTGTTTCCCCTAAGATTGCAATTATTTAATTAATATGAAAAGGTGATTATATAATTTTAATCGTTTAATTTTCCGAATGGTGCAAGATAACTTTTTTTCACTTACGCGTGACTATCGGTTTATGATGTCGGTTTTATTCGCGATCGATTGCAAAGCGTCTCGAGGAAAATAATGCACATCACGATCGCACATTAATCGCCACAACGCGTTACATATGAATCTTTCTGTTCGGACGTAGTAGGGGTGAGAGGTGATTTAATAAGGCCATATTTCGCATTGATTTATAAATACACCCCGCGAGATTCCACGCAAACTCGTGCTATTCAGCTAATTGCTCCACAATACTGAAATAATAGCGATGTTTAGTTGTATATATGTATAAGTATAGATGCCGGAGGGACCATACGCAAACTACATCTTACGAGAAGACTATATACATATAATTATAACAATCGATACGGTAAACATTTAGTACTTTATTGGACTATCGTAACACTGTCTTTATTAATTTTCAATTTTTTAAGACAAAACGTTGTTAATTTATAATTTGCAAAGGATGAGTAATTATAATGTGATAGATGTTAACATATTATTTTATTATTTTAATGTTAATTTCAAGTAAATGTTAAAATCATAAGGTTTATTTTAAATACGATATCATAAAGATTAAAATTTTAAAGCTGTACACTTCTTGCGTCTTTAAATGCATTATTTAATATTTTAATGTATTTTTTGTGTAATGGGAATTTTATACGATATGACTAACAATTTGTTTGGAGCGTCAAAAAGCAAAGTTAGGATTTCAAAATTAAAAAGTTTTTAGAACTATGTACATATAAAAGCTATTTCGATTCTCGAAGTGCGGAGGACTTGTGTTCCACCGTTCTTCGTTTCCTCGGCTGTAAATAACCGTCTGGGCCGTTCATGACACGTGAAAAATCCGATGGTCCGGTTTCCTCGGCGCGGCTCGGCGCCGCGGCGCGCCGCGCGCTCGTTCCCCAGATTTATCGATTACAAATTGCACAGTTATCAATCGCCTAATAATACTCTCATGAACATGTGTGTGCGCGCGCGCGTGCGCGCATTCGCGCGCTGGCCGCTCTCGAGATGTATTTATGAATCGATGCGAAATATAGCCTTATTAAATCACCTCTCGCCCCCGCCGAGACCGGGAAGATTCATACGTAACGTGTCGCGTTTAGCGGCGATTAATGCGGTTATCTGCGATGAGAGCGTTATTTCCCAACGGTCGTGAACGAGATGTTTCGCCATCGCTGCGCCATTATAAAACCACTGATCTATCGTGACCATAATATCGATGCTGTTAAGTGAAAAACCGACCCACTTCCCTTTCGCGTGTTTAGACACACGTTGATGCTGGTAAATAAATTCCGCATCGTGCAGCGAATGATAATCGTTATTTTTCTCTCCCGGTGCACTCGCACGAAACGAAGCAAACTTGACATCGTCTGAATAATAACGCATGCAAATTTCATGAGAGCCCCGAGTACGCGCGTTCGTCTCTTTTAAACAAAGGCGACTTCACGTTAATATCGGACGTACAGTGACGACGTTTATGCAGCGTCGTCGTAGACTTCGAGAGGCGGACGACATGCAAAAATTATGCAACTGCGGTAACGCGAGGCGCACCATCGGCTTGATTTAGTGATGAATACTTTATTACGAAGGACATAGCTATGTGTGTGTGTGTGTGTGCGTAGCGAAGACAATTTATCGACGGCGAAGAGACCGGATGAAAAGCACACACGACGGGGCGTTCTTCCGTCGCATGTCGTCGCAGTTGCGCCGCGCGTTCCCGCTTCTCGCCGGTCGCTTTATATCGCGCATTCGAGAAACTCGGAAGCAACCAAGTCGACTCGCAACGACAATTGAAAGTCCGATTTGCGAATTTATTCAGCGGCAAACGCGGTTACCACCGCGCGGAAGACATCGCGCGTGTTTGCTTTTCTCGTGCGCGCATAATGCACTAGTCATGGATTGATGCGCGGCTCCTCCGTGACGCCGCCGCCGCGCAATTTGCATTACGTCGAGAGAGTCTGCGGGCTATGAGTCTTCTCCCCCGTGATCGAATGCCACGTGAAAATACGTATGGTAAAATTAGCTCGATGCTTTTTCTGAATTAATGAGTCGTGTGCGTATAAGAAAGGGATATTGATGATTATTGTATTTTATCAGAATTGCTTATGCCCGCATTCTTTGCAACAGACCATTATTTCATTCTCTTGTTTATTTTATGCAGTATGCACAATATATACGTGGCGCAATATTAATTCTTCATCGTAATAACACATAAGAGAAAAAGAATAAAAGTTAATACATTTTTAATTGAAAAAGTGTATTTGATAAATTATTTTATTAGGTAAATTGAAATAATGGTGCTCTTACAATAACCTTTTATCTCTCGATCATTTTATAAGAAGATGATCTTTCAACGATTCAATTCTTTTTCTGTTAATTCCGGATAAAGTCAGCAAATCGCTCGCGTTTGCCTATGCAGCGCTTGCGATCCGTCGCGTTTCTTGCACTTGCCTCCCTCGCGACTCAATTATCCCCGCATGCTGGACAATATGTAAGTTCGTTTATCTTTATGGGTAATCGTTTGCAATAAAGTGCGCGGAGGTACGACGTTATATGGTAATTATGAGGCGGAACGTCTATGAAATGCTCGCGCTATAAAGCGATCGCGCGATGCACCCGGCCATATTGCGCGCCGTGAATGCACGGAGTGATACCTTTTGGTATAATAGATATCGACGTACTGAATATATATTCCCGGAAATATCTTGCTCAATTACTCGCTCGGTTTTATCGTTTCGGATACACCGCGCGAGCATTGATACTGTTTGTTTGAATTTCGTATGCGGAGAATATTCATGAGAACAATAATTAATTTGCTTTGCCACCGAGAATATGCATTGCGTATGCAACAATGCTGGTGTAGACAGAAAGACCCTAGTCAAAGTAAAAATTTTAGGATATAAATTGCTCTTAGATAATATTTATTTATTTTTAAAGCACCTTGCAGTTATTTTTTTATATTTTTTTTAAACATATTTAAGTGTATTATCTTTTGATAAAATAATGAATTTTAATTGCAAAACGAGTAATTGAGCGAGATATTTCCGGGAATATATTCAGTACGTCGATATCTATTACGCGAGAGGATCAGTCATGCTTTTATGACCGGTGCACAGCGCAATCGTTTTCAATTTTAGATGGTTTATATTTGTATGATGGATGTTTAAATTTTCCTTTGAAAAGTGTTTCTTCTGAAAAGTTTAATACATTTTGATATTTGCACTTTTTGCATGCTTTAATATCAAGCACGAAACAAATATATCTTTTTAAATCGAAATATTGCTAATGGGAATTGATTCGAAATTTACCAACGAATTTGAATTAACTGAAATGTATCAATGTCTCAGTACGACAACAATCGATGTCATTCTGTAACTATTCCAAACTACAAGCCCTTTCTGTGCTGAAATTGCGAAATTAGCGCGCGGCCCGCGGTAGATATTCATTACATTAATAATATCGCGTGTGATTGCATTGTCGTAAATTATTATTAACTATTCGCGATCGGTCGGCCTGGCGATAAACATTTCCATATGTCCGCCCGGAATAACGTATCGCTCTATTACTGAGGACCGGTATATTTGTAGTTGCGGCGCAATTATTGCCCGCGATAAATTGCTTGCCCGTGCAATAATAGCGACGTAAGGAGTGCGTGCTGCTGCGTTTTGATACGCCGACACGCGGATTACGAGCCTTAATTGCGCGCGTAATTGCTCGCGCTGGCCATCGCGCATCTCATCCCGATTTTTCGCGTGTCGCCGTTCGCACTTATTAAGACTTTGCTAAAAATAAGGTTCAGGTAGAGAAAGGAGCTAAATACTTGCGAGAGATATGAGTGTACGAAATATTTGCGTCAATTTTTATGTCAGCCGGCAATTTTATTGTGTTGCCGAAAAATATTTTGTGGTCGCGGAAATGTGCACAGATTTGAATAATTATTGCATTGTAGATATTTTTTTGTACATGTAATGATGTTATTTATATAGTCTAATGCTTTATTATTAAATGCCTCTGCAATTAAGCTTTAATATGTAAATTAATAGATTTACTTGCAGAATGCTACAAAATTTGTATGAGATATTGTTGTGGAGCAATATTCTCGGATAAGACTTTAATAAATACATAGATCGGAATTTTGATGTAAAGTTTCGTGTCTAATTTCATTAACTTTGGGTTGCATTCCATTAATTCATTGTAACCATATTTTCCCAAACAGAACAGCTTTCCCAAACATATCTGATGTCGTTTTCGGCATCATTATACCTGATACCATTATTATTAATGTTATATTAGAGCATTGTACTTGAACCTTGATACCGCTATTAATATTATAATATCTTTTATGACTATCTCATAATAAAGTACATTGTTATTTAATTCAAAATATCGATTTCTAAATGTTTTACGATAACAAACCTTTTTTTTTTTTGATAGATCTATAATATTTTCTTGACGAATATCTGCGATATAGTAAATTTTTTAAAGTAAATTTTACAGACAAAATACGTACATGACAACATACATGACAATCGTCTTTTTATAAGGCTGCGCTTAGATTTAATTACAATGTTTATAAGAGAAATATATGATCCTTACATTAAATACATTTTAATATAATTCTATCTCTAAGTATATTCTTGAATTAAAATCTGATAAATTTAGTACTTGCAACATCATTTTATGGATTTTTCTACTGTTGGAAAATTTATGGTCTTCTTTAGTACGCTTAATAACAAAAATTTATGATTTTTTAAATTTAAGTTGGTTAAAAAACGATAATATAGATATTAAAAAGATATAGATATTGAAAATGATACAACATATCTTGTATACTTATACATTTTTCCTATGTGAAAGGTGTGTTTGCTTATCTTTTATGGAAAATTGCGGACGAAAAAGAATTGTAGGTTTGCGTTGAAGGATTTACGTTAACGATTTAGGGCTGGTCCTGCGAAATTACAGCAGATCCATGGCGTCCTTATGCAATTCGCGGAGCTCGTCGCCGAGCTTTGTTATGTATTTATGTGCATATTCGCCTATTTGTTGAGAAATTCCAGGGCGTCGTGTCGGCTCTAGGGTGCTCACGATTCGCTCCGGGTCTTTCTGTTACATGCACGATCCCAGCCGCGCGAAGGCTTATTTTTGTTCCCTTCGTGTCCACATACGTGCATATGCATGTGCATTGTGCATCTTGCTCACATGATACTTATACGTGTAGAACTCCCGATGTGATACCTTATCGAAATCTATACCGAGTCTCAGACACGCTTGAGATGATCATATTTTGTAAAGATGCCGGAAAAGTATGATCATGTTATCCTCATGGATGTTTTTCCTTTCCTTGAAAATATTTTGAAAAGTAGATGCAATTTTATATGCGGTTTGAATTGGTTTATATGTATATATCGTCTGAATAAAAATACCGCCTATTTTTTTTTGTTAATGCCATTTTTGGTTTTAATTGTTCTGT
Source organism: Temnothorax curvispinosus (assembly GCF_003070985.1). NCBI lineage: Eukaryota > Metazoa > Arthropoda > Insecta > Hymenoptera > Formicidae > Temnothorax > Temnothorax curvispinosus. Next base: position 899,054 of record NW_020218370.1, on the reverse strand, counting down.
ATCATTATTCTATAAAGTTTCAGCGAACAAGTTCTATATGAGTTTCAATGTTTATTCAAGAAGTATAGATAGTTGTTGTAGATATATTTTATTTTTTGATAGTTTTTTGTTTCTTCAGAAAACTTCATTAATTATCATATAGGCAGTATTATTTATTTATTGACGATATACTGATAAAATATTAATTTAAAATCTTATAAAAAAATATAATTGTAAAAATTAATGAGCTTAATATTGCGTATATAAAAATTACAATCGATTTATTAGTCACGCTAGATCATTTTCTAATACTCATAGATTAATAAAAGATATGTATAATATATTAATGGAGAAATGTAAATATTGCAGAAAATGAGATCTACATTTCAGTTTCGGGAATTATTTATAGAAACCGCTGATAAATCTAGAGATTCGTAAGCAATTCCGCAATGTTCATTCGCGCAATTGCATGCCGTGCTTTTGTTTGCGGATACGTGAATCGATCTCCAGTCGGATCGCCGTATGCGGTTTAAGCCTTGACCAAGATCGACGGGAATGCCGTGGATTCGGCGCGGTATGACGATCACGTCCGTAATTAATTGTGCGCATAGTCGCGGCCGCACGTTTGCGATCCGTGCGCATTTGAGCGTAGCGCGCGAAAAATTTGTTCCGAGAACGATTTGCATTCGCGGCGCGTCGACGAGTTTTTAATGAACTTTGTATCTCGTATATAGCACATTTACGCACATACGAATAAAAGTATAACGGAAAAGTTATATATTGAAAGTTTTTCGAAAAAATCGCGCTTTTCTTAAAGAAAAGTTTCTTTCCCTTTCTTTTCGAAGAAGCATTAGCGGTGTTGCATTTTTTGATTATAAAAGAGGTTGCAGGCAACATTGTGAAAAAGCTGTAAATATTCGTCTGTAAACGTATTTATTTACTTTTTAGAAGCAACTCGTGAGTGGACTGGATTGCATGAATTAACCGTTACGCATAGAGGAGCGAATCGGGATGTCGAACCATTTATAAGGCGAATAACGTTCGATAAATCTTCGTCCTTTCATTACTATAAATTCTCGGATGTCGCGGATTTTTGCATCGGAGTCGAGTCTTTCTCGGTCGGTCAGGCCGGCTAAAGCAATAAATGTTGTATAGGCATATAAAAAATTTAGACTGCGCTGTATATAATCTTAATTAGCATCTTATTAGACGCTGAACGGATCTTCTTATTTACGTCTCGCTTTTAACGTATCTATAATACCTCTGTGTGTAAACTAATATCATCTTTATATCGTATGGAATTTCTCGCGCCACGAACTTGACTTGCGACTCATTGTTTTTTTATCCGATATAAACGCAATTCGTGAATGTAATATATGAAATATTTAAGAAAATTCGTCTTGATCATGTCGCTAATGCATTATGTGTTTGCCTTAATTACGCATTTTAGGGGAGAATTAATTGAGAGAAGAGTTTAATTAATTAATTTATTATTTTGAAATACCTATACAATATTTATGAAAATAAATTATATCTTATAAATTTTCCTTTTGGCTATATGTGGGAAAAAATGCTATAAAAATATTTTCATTTTTGAGAACAACGTTGATAATAACACTTTCGGTATAATAGCATTCATTGAGTGAAAATAAGTATATTTTATTCTATTTTTTAATATTCCATTATATTATGTCGCAAATTTCTCTTTATAAAATTGTGTAAACAATTTTAGTGTAATTAATGTTATTTTATCTAAAGTCGTTTATAGATTGAATTTTTGATTCTGTTAGTGCGAGCGTATCATAGAATATTTCGAAAAACTGATGAAATCCTTTTAGAATTCCGTTCGCGCTATTTGCACGGCGACGATGGAGGGTATAGAAAGAAGAAAAAGAAATAAGCAAACCGCGCTGGTTGACTCTTTTACTCATCGTGCGCGCGCGTAAGAACCGTGGACCGTTCCTGGGGTCCCGCAAGGGCCCCGGGGTCATGGCCTTGCCCGTGGCTCATCGTGAGGACCTCAGCGGGATGTCCGTGCTTTCCTTCGTATTAATAACGCGGCCGGGCCACCGCCGGCTATACATTAAGGAAAATAATCATCGTAATCGTGCGTAATACGTTCGCCGCCTGGCGATCTCGCGTGCATTTGTCCCAACAAGCTTTCGACGCGAAAAGGGACACCGTTGGGTTATTGAAACATTAACCCTTTCGGTGCCGGCATCACCAATTATGGACGGAGCCTTTCTTTATTCGTATGCAATATGCCAGCCTGTAATTTCAGAGTTCATCAGTACCGTTGTCCCGACTTATAAACTTGTTCTGAATTATTAATATTATTTGAATCATATTCATTCTGCAATCTTTAAGTAAAATAATAAATGAGGAAGAAACACGTGTTACAATATAATATTTGGAGGCAAGAAAGTTACTTTTGTGTTGCATCGTTTCTTGTTTTAATTTTTTACATTTTACACAATTACACTCATTTCGCTTTTATATAGTTACAATTATTTGATACGTATTGAAGGCAAACAGAAAAGAATATTATAATTTTATAGTATAATACATAACATTTCTTTTCTAAAGAAATTATGAAATGAGATAAAAACGTATTGATTATTGATATTTACAATATAAATTTTATTACTCACGATAATTGCAGTATTAATATCGATAAAAGAGTCGATATATAAGGTCGGTGCTAATTGGTTATACGGTTCCCTGAAAAATTACAATAAATCGCTGTCAATCAGGTGTTCGCAGAATGCTCTACGTGCAAACTCCGATCGCAGGATTTCCTTACTTCCGAGGCAATTTCGCAATTACACTCTGTTAATATTACTCCCGTTATCTGGTCCTCGTTGGTTCGCAACTAATGCAATTATTGAACTCGTTTCAAATGATCATTCGGCGCATTACAGACGTATTTGGAAAAAAAGACATTACATTAACGAGCTCGTCAGAGAGTATGTACATGTAACGCGACGACGCGTCGAGAATGCGATAAATTTGCATTTTGTTCATCAGATTACGATATAGATCTTTTTATATGCGATTCATGGGACAAATGGACGTATATTCTCATTTAATTGATTTTACTCCACTTTTACGTAATTTAATTTATGAACTGTGCTAATCACTTAATACGTAAAAGGAACATTTTGTAAATGGAAACATTTATACTCATGTTGTTAGTCGCGTTTCTGCAGATTTTTGTTACATATTTTTTAGTGACATCACGGTAAGCGTCTTTAATTTTTCTCCGTGTGTTTCGTCTCAGAAAGAAGCGTTTAAATCTGGCGATAGGAGATAACGTTAGGTCGTGAAGAAAGAAAAAAACTTAATGGTAATAGTTTCGTATAATTACACTTATGATACTTAAGTTTATTAACAAAGGTCGGTATTATCATACTGGCGGTTACTCGAGCAATTTGCCTATGTAACTGAATCATTTAATGGAGTTACGAACTTTCTTCATCCCCTACGTCGGAACTTAGACATAAATATCGAGGAAACTTTTGCTGAAACTAAACGGCGTAAACGGCTCCCGCGGAAGTTGCAATCTAATAGTCTAATAATCTACTTATTACTCGTGGTAATAAACTAATATCGGTGTCCGCCAAGTTATGTATATCCCCCCGCGGCTTAGAAGCCATTAGATTCTTTGGGACTAGATCGAATCCAGTACATTTATTCTGTACCTCGGAGCTATATCATTGTAAATCTCGCATTTTTCTATTTCTGTATGAAGCAAAATAAATATGCTATTTTTGCAGTTATTTAATAGACAAATTTTAAATTGTACTTAAAATCCAAAAGGAACGGATTTCGAAATAAATTTGTGTAGTTTTATATAAGTAGTAATTTAGTACTTACATGATTACGCGAATTTAATTAGATTTTATAATAACTTATGAACACAATGATAAGTTCATTCTTTAATCACTTTAAGTCTTAAACATAATAAATCTCTATTAATTATTTGTTGTGCAATAAATATCTCAATAATTATGATACTATTTGTGTATGTATATGTCGCAAGAATTTTGTGGAATAAATATAAATTATTAATATATATACATATATATAATTCATAAATATAAATAAAAAAATATTATTTACATATTATATATATATATATATATATTTTTTTTTTTTTATACACATCTTTAATATTGTCTTTTTATATTTACGATCAATATTCGCTTCAGATCTTTTAAGGTTTTTTCGATGTGGCGCGAATTAATTTTTTATTTGAATCAATGGTTACAAACCTCCAACCGATTGGAATCGGTTTTTAAAACAAGCTATGCACTCGCATGATGTGTTATAAAAAACACACAAACATATTCAATGTTTTGGAGAATTATTTGTTGTTCCGCAAACATAGCGGAATATATTTTTTCTGCAGGAGTCTATTTGCTTTCTGTACCGGAAATATCTGTGTAATTCGCACTTGAGCGGCCAGGGCGAATGTTTGATATAAGCCTCTCGGCCAGGCGAAGTTAATCTTGACGACCCCCTCGAGCAACGTTCTCGAGCATGCTCGCGGTCCCCCTGTGTGTAAATGTGGTTTGTGTCTTTCGAAAACAGTGTTGGGAAATGGTCGAATATACTCCTGAATAAGCCACATTATCGTACCTTCGAGAGTTACCGATATACATGTATTTCTCTATTTTTCGTAATTACATCAATTGATGTAATTAATGTGATCGAAATTTAAGACAGTAATATATTAAATTATATGAGACAAAGAAAGTCTCAACGTGAGATTTTCAGCACACGTTTACCTAATAGATATAAAATAGCAATATTCTTAATTACAAGAACACTGTTAATTGATGTGTTTCTAAAATTTATTATATATTTTTTTAATTAATGATTTTTCCGGAAAAGGGTGTGAAATTGTAGATCGGGTCGTTTCACGGGGATTGTGCAAAAAGGCTGCATTTTCGAGGAATTACCTTAGGTTTAATAAACGGAAAAAGATAAATTGAAACGCAAGGGACGGGATAGGAGGCCGAAGAGGTGAGGAAGGCAAGGAGAAAGGCGCGCACGGCCGAATAACTCTTGGCAGAACGGAAAAAGGACCGACGGGAACCGGAGCCGGCAGTTTATGCAGCCATTACCACAGGTGAACGCCGCGAGCGATACGTTGCGTTACGCTGATTTAAAAGCGCTCTTAGATTCGGTGTGCCCACCTTCGTTCTTCCTTCCACGGCTGTAAAGGCGGTCCCTCCGTCTTCCCGCTTCACACCCGCTCTTCTACCGCTATGTAAAGCGTGCATTTATTTTCCTCTCGCGACGCGAGAAAAATATTGCAGCCAATTTTTTTCACACATTTTCAAAATATCTCTTTTTTGCTTCGAAATCAGAAAAACAATTTTGCATATATTATTATTGATGATAGGAGATAGCTTGCAAAAGTAATTTAACTCCAAAAATATGAATAAGGAAAAAAATTCACATTTCTATTGCTTCTCGATAAAAAGGTAAAGTACCTATACTGTGAAAAAACAACAGATGTCTGAGATACTTTATTATTCTTTCAGATTTCTTCAATTTCCTTTCTTATAGTCGTATTTTTATGATATTACCATTACTTGAGGAACTATTGTATATATCGTCACTGTTATATTTCTGATAATATGATATTTTGATGATGTTAAATGTGAAATATATTAGATTAAATTTTTTTTACCGTTGACATGTTCAATACGTAATTGCTATAATTACGCGACCTAAACCTTCCGGAAGTAAAATTTATCTCGCTGTTTCAATCTCGCGTTGTCGCCGCGCATCTCTTAAAATCCATGTTCGGGAAAAGAAGTTGATATTACACGGCGGTCAGAGTCGCGCGCTTTCCTATGGATTGTCCTTATCTTCGGGATCGTGAGAGATACTGTTGGCGAAACTATTTCCCCCTTTCACCTGTCTATCCTCGGCGAATCCCTAATTGACTGCGGTCAAATCCTGAGCCGAGAGATACCGATCTCGGCCAATTCGATCGAGTGAACCCTCGCTTGCGGATTACGTTGGAGACGCAGGGACGCAGGTGGAAACAACGTTGGCGGGAGGGAGATGGATGGAGATGAAGGTAGAGCAAGCCCGTCTCCTCTAGGAGATGGATAACCGACGTCTTCGGGATATCGAGCTCCCCGAGCCTTCATAGCTCTCGAGAATCGCACTCTAAACTCCGCGTCTCGTTTATCCACTTCACTCTCCTATCGTATCGTGGAACAGAACGAAAATAATTAATCTACTGGGAAAGCAAAACGTAATATATACATTCGTAGTTTTGCTTAATATTTATATCTGAAATTTATTTTGTTCTGCAGTTTGATAATGAATGAAAGCTCTTCTTGGGAAGAAATGAGATAAAATATTCATTGTTTTGTAAATTTTCATTACACTTACACTGAAAAAAAGGTTTGGTTATAATAACCTAAGGCTTGGTGAAATAGCTTCAACTAAAGGGTTTAGTGATTATGACGAAATATTTGGTTAATGTTAACCAAATTTGTTAACATTATAACCAAGCCTTTTTTTCAGTGTATTGCCATTGGCCATTTTGAGTTTACGTCGTTATATACTTTTATAACGTTGTCTCGTGCATTGTTATATATTTCAAGTGTAAAGCTTGTATTAACGCCGCCATTTTCGCGATGATATCCAAAATACCAGCTCTCTACCCTCGTCTTACTAAAATATCGCGCTTCTTTACGCTACTTACGAGCGGTGTAAACGCGGCCGAAAGCGCCAGCCGGCTTTATGATGAGCCACCGACTCCGCAGTTTTGAAAAATCGCCCGCCAAATGGCACTGCCTTTTGTTTAAAGCCTGGACCTTCGTCATGCTGGCACAATGGCCGCTGGATTTGCCACGAGCACTGCCGTTCTAAGCCCCGCTGGTTGTTTCTTCGCCGGTGAAACCGGCTGATATTGTTAAGCATTACGGTCATTTCGCCGAAGTTACCGTGAAAAAGCTGGAGAAAAATCGCACAATGGTGGAGTGAGTCAAACTTCGTCCGATCTCTTTTCTCTTTCATGTTTCGTTCACCTCTTCTTAAAATTTCAACCATTCTCTACAAGAAATTTGCCTAAAAATATATAAAAATAATGGATTGTATTTTTTATTATAGAAATATTAAGTGTAAATTTTATCTGCCGCGGTACTTTGCATTATTATAGTTGTTGATTATCAATTTCCAACATTAAATGTTTCGATAATTAAATAAATTAAAAATAAAGTGAGATTCAGTAAGGTTGTAAGATTAAAATAACGAAATTACGTTATCTATCTAGTTTCCTTGAAGTTTAATTTGCTAAGATGCTTTAATATTTTGTGTTAAATAGTTCTAACAGTATGTTACTTTTGAAAGCTTTTCGAAGAGGGATATATAAAAAAATATGTCTCGCAAACATCGAGTACGAAATGTCTCGTAGAATAAGACTTTTTTTGTTGTAATTTAGTATAACCTAAGTCCCAAGTTCTTCAGTGACAACCTATTTAGTTCCTTTATAATAAAATAATGTGTTACTACAAGTGACTTTGTTAAAGCAACGTAAATTATTATATCAGTAAATATGTAACCCAATTAAGTGTGCTGTACATGTGCTAGCTGAGAAGTATAATGACCCGCAACCTTTGGTAACGAGTCTTCTTTAACGAAATTAATTATTTACTCGACACGTCTTTTATCATGACTATCATGAGTACCCGCATTTTAGTAAAACAGAACGACGTTATTTTTTAATACGTTAACCCTTAAATGTATGATTTCTTTTGCGAAAAAAATCTTAATAGACGTGAAAAGTGGACAAGTATTCAAGCAAATGAGAATAAAAGAGATACATTTATTACTTTTTCATATGATAAACACATCTATATGGCATCAACAATTGTCATGTATTCGTAACTGTTGTCGTTCGGCAACAACCAAAACATACGGTTGCATAGTGTTGCTAAAAAGCAACAAGCAAAAATGTCAGAAATTGTTTTTTACTTTTTTAAATAAACGCATGCACTATGTGGACATACATACCTACTTTATTTTAGTGTAAACAATTTTTTTTTTTACAAAAACCTATTTATATTCTAAAAAATTATTGTAAATGTCAGATCTTTAGAATCTCTAACTGTCATTGGTCTAATTACATTGTACTATTTATTTTCGTTTTAAAACGCTATTTGTTTTGCAATAAATTGGTATGAAAAAACTTGAACGGAATGTAGCGATTTGATTACATGATGCATTTTACCACTAACAATATTTCGTTGCTTTTTAAATAATATAGAAGAGAAATATGTTGCCGTCCAGTAACGCGATGCAGTCAAGGGTTAATTTGATTAACATCATTGTCCGTGATTCGAAATTCCGTAGAAATATTTTACAGCTGTATCATCTCAAGACGTCATGGTCGTATCCGCAGCAAAATTATTTATCGTTCTGTCAGTTTTATTTATATTCATCCGCGTGCTCGCAATTTCTTTGTCGATAACTGAGAATGCTTGCATCTTATCTTTTATGTCTAGACTTTCGTGGTTCTTCATTTGCGACCGATCTTCGGAATTTCCGGTCCGACAGATTCGCTATATTCGCGTGGTGTACCATACAAATGAGCTTTATTGCGTTTTATTACATCTACGAGAGGTCGAATACGCGGAATATAAGCAAAAATATCAATTTTTCTCGAACTCAATTTAAAGGTTCGGTTTCTTTTTCTTTCGTTCTCTTTCCATCCTTCTCCATTCCACTTTCTCTGCTTCTTTCTTCTGGCTCGCTCGCAGTATTCTCTGCTATTTGTATTCGTGCCCACTGTACTTGTATCTAATATAAGAGAACATATTGGATTCCGGGTACGGTGATGTCGTCCAATACCTGTTCTTTATTGGATGTAAGTGCAACGAGCGTAAATAATCTCTTGTGCTCATTTTATTACTCCACCTACGATACTGCTTTTACTGCGCATTGTTTGTACGCTTTTATAAGTTAAACAAGACACATATTCACCGGGACAAGTCTCGCCTATTTAATCGGATTCTATTTTTGCTGGTAACTACGAGTTATTCTGAACAGTCTGAACTCATTTCTGTGTTGAATTACAATATTACATCAAAGCCCGAATTAGTATTATTAACGATACAATATGAAGTCATCTACATGCAGAGATTTATATTAGCAGAATAAAACATAGAAACGCTTGTGCATTTTTAAAAATAATTAGTTTTAATAATTAGAAAGATTGTAAACATTTATATATGCGAGATTGCATACTTAAAAAAAATAATGCAAGAAGTTTTTTCTATTCTAACTTTTAAGATTCTGTATATGTACAGGGTGTCTGGTAATAAGTGTAATACATATAACAGCGTTTACGTTTCTACGCGCGCGGCGACGCATTGAGAGGAATATTGTCATAATCGGAAAACAGAACTTTTAACTCGTTCTACTTATACCCTTTACGGGTGTTACATATATTATCAGATACCCGATAGATATATGTTTTTAGACAGAGAGAAATAAATATTTTATTTATAAGTGTCACACTATTGCAGTCTACTTCATATTTAAGGCTCCTGGTCCCTGAGCCGAGAACTCTGCGTTAACGGTGGCGACGCCACTCTCCCCTCTCACTCTCTCCAATGGAGAACTCTGTCTTGTGACATGTTGACAACCTATTTTGTTGTGCGTGCTATTTCTTTATTATTTGCTCTGTGCTTGTGCTCTAACGTTTAACGTATTCGTAAAAGTCGTAAAATTGGCCGAAAAATAAGATTTGCGATTTGCATGCGGAAGGAACGTTTTCACCTCCTTTCGATAGTCGTTAAACGGCTGTTTTTCCCGTATGTTTAGGCTTCGTTTTATGGCTGTTTGTTTATTGTCGAGGGAAAAGGGTAGTTTTTGGCCAATTTTGGAAGTGTTCTGAAACGATCTATAGTGATGTCTTATTGAAATGTCTTTTTATTTGAAAATGGCATGCACAACAAAATTGGGTGTTTTCCTCGCCTCGATAGTAAGAATCCAATACGGCCGCGGTGACTACCCAGGAGCCTTAAAATTGAATTTGAAAAGCGAGATTTCTAAAAGCAGAATTTTGCAAAAGATTCATAAAATAATTTTGTAGCAAAAAATGAAACTCATAAAAGTTCTTTCCAGATTAAAGAAAACGTGTCTTTAACCCTTAAATGCCCCGTGGGGTCCAGCGGACTTCAGACCCTTTAGAATGAAATGTTTTCAAATGTTCTTGCCAAAAATGGAGCTCATGCTGCTCCCATGGAGCTCCCATTGATGATAGTTGAGTGATTGACCCGTTTGTACACTTAGCAGTACTCAGTTTACTTAATTTTTTATACTATGTTGAAATTGAAATTTTAACAATATAAGCATTTTATTCTCTTTTCTAAGTCTTGAACAACATTGAAAAAAATTTTCATAACTAAAGATCAAACAATCAATGAGTAAGGAGACATTTTTCATGCTGGGGTCTTTTAGACCCTTCATATGTCATTTACAATATTCTTGAGAAGTGTGGCATTTAAGGGTTAAATATTAAACATTTCGATTGAAGGAATATTCATGACTAAAAATAACACTTTATGGCAATTATTCGAGAAATATTTATTCGTATTCGTCGCGTTAAGATTTTCTTCTGTCCGTTCAGTCAGGATCGTGTCGCTCATTTTTCGCATGTCACGAATATTTTATAGTGCGATCATAAATACGACGTGATATATCGACTGACCGATAGTACATTAAAATTCTCTGGGACCGCGTCGGCGTGGTAAAAATACCGACATAAAACGGGCACGGCTTAATTAAATGTGTTCAAGTAAGTTTTTGCCGCATATTATTCTGCTCTTTTATTATCACCATATTTGTCTGTATACATATAAAATCCAAAACTATAAATAGATGTCACAAGTTTACTGGCAAAAAATAATGTTATCTCAACAAAACAGTGTTTAACGTATTAAAAAAATTTTTTTATTATTGTTGATAACTATGTAACAAAATCTTCTTCTGTGTTTTATTTCCGAATGGACTTGACCGAAGTTTTAATTGGAGAGTGAGTTGTAAACATATTTAAAGCTAAAAATGGGGATTACGCGTGTTCACAATTTATGTACATGATTATATAGGAAATCTATTCGCATTTATATACATATGTGGAAATATATAAGTTAAACCCTTTTGTGGGACATAAAATGGAGAACAGAAAAATGGTTTTAGAAAACTCTATATAGCAAGAGGTAAGCTCTCTTACGATAATTTTTTGATCGTTTAGATTCGGAGGAAATATTTAATATTAAGGATCATATTCGTACGAGCGAAGCGGTTCCTCGTCGCGCTTTTAATTCTCTCTCGCTGTACGTTCTTCTCGTCGTTCTATCATTGTTAATCTCTCGCTCTTTCTCTCTCTTCTTTTTTTTGTCGCGATATTGGTAGTCAGTCGAGTGTGTATGTTAGATCATATGAAATTCCGCACCGCTCCGTTTCCACAGTAATAGAGTATTTCTATACGGCGGAATTTAATTCGGGCCTCGGAGGTTGAATGCTGGCGGGCGTCTCGGTAGCGTCTCGCGGATGAAAAGTTCGCTACGCCATCATAAATTCGGCCGTGAGGAACGTCGCGTTTATCCGAACAATGGAGGTCGCGCGAATCCCGGAAAATCAGCACCGAAATTTGCGGGTGCGCATAACGGAGAATAGTAAATAGATAAAAAAATAACTTCGCCTGTCGTTCACCCTGCGAATAATTGCGTCACGAAAAATCTCAGCGAAAGGCTCCTGTGCTTTGAACTGCTAAGTCGATAATAATATTTTTAGCTGCAGCGATTTGTTGCTTAAAATTATACGTACTAAAATTATTAAGAACTATAAGGAACGTGAATGCTTCAGTAAGGATTACAATTATAAAATTCGAGATAAACTGTTATTTTTCGATTATTCTAACAAAAACAATTAGCACAATGACGAGAGTTCAACTAACGTTTATGGTTTTTAGACCTATGAAAGGTCGAAGACAAATGTTTCTGAAATCGATTGAGTTAGCTAGAACCGACGAATGTACGACCTACGAATTACGAACTGGAATTACAAACGACATGGTCGTTTTCGGACGGCGGGGGTTGCAAATAAGTCGAGGGGCGAACCGGAACGAAAAATAGAGTCATATTTCTGGAGACAGCTGCGCTGGCGCGCCGTCTCCGCGGAGATTCTAATAAGAACCGCATAAAGCTTAGAAATTAATGTCTTCCACCTGTCTCGCTCCCTTCTCTGGCTGGGTTGTCGTGCCGCGGTATCCGATGAAGTTCCTTGCACCTTCTCCCGTTCTTTTTGTCCTTAGGGAATGGGTTCTAGACCGACGTAATCGGTCATTGATTTGTGGTAAGGGAGAATAACGCGCTGGCCAAACTCTCTTTTATGGTATTAAATTCAGTCAACACTTTCTTTTTCGTAAACGATGGTTTTTCCTTCAATCTCGCTTTCTGTGTTTGACTTCTATATAACTTACTTATATATTCGCACAACAATACTTTTGTTATATTTTTTATTATTTATTTACGAAGATATGGCGAGATAAATTTATAGCTTGCACGCTTCGTTTCAATTGTTTCATGGGTCAATTATGCAAAATAAACGCATCGATATATAACTATTCTTAAGATGAAATAATAAGCAAAAAATGCAATAATTTATATAATTGTCGTTGCATTCGATATCGACTTTACGTGTGATTTCACTCTCAAAAACTGTTTAATCTCTTTTCGATCATAATGAAAAACTAGTAATTAGCTAAGAGTGTTGCAAATTTTTTATGCAGATGATTAATTTACTCTCAAGGCTGGTGTAAGAGCAATGTTAACAATTATCCTTATGATAAACGTCACAATACAAAGCTTTGGTCCATGAAACGAGTCTGCAGGCTTTCGCTTTGCGCTTTGTCGTCTTTCCCAACTTGTTATCTATAACAAGGTAGACTCATAAAGGCAAAGCGCAAAATGCAAGATGGAAAGCTGCAAAGTAGCTTCACGAAATAATTCACAACTCGACGGCGCGGTCGCCACCTCGAGTGCAACCGCGTTAATTTTGAATCGTTATCTTCTCGCGGCTAAGTTTCGAACAACGGCACCTAACATTTTCTCAATTTATTATTAAAATTGCGAGAATATAAAGCGACAAGGCGCAAGGGCGAAAACCGCGCAAACAATAATAGAAACAAAATAATCAAGATACAAAAAATAAAAAGATCAGCATGCATTAAATCGTAGATTGAGGCGAGTTTCTAATGTATGTAACTCTCTAATTTATTTTGCTCTTTTCTCGTGTTTCTACGGTGTTTCTATGCTTTCGCTTTTTGCAGGATATTCATTTTTGTATAAGCATATTCGCTTTAATGCGCATCCTTGTATCTGCCTTTTTCGTTATAAGAGCCGAATGTGTGTTATATAGTAGTTGGTCGCATTGTATAGGATGTATAGGAAACATGTGATATATGTGGCGATGCTAGCAGATCGAGGATAGAAGGAGGAGGAGGAGAAGGGATACTGACATGATCAATAAAAAAAACGTACGAGCGGGATTATATACATTTTTAAGGGCACTAACCTTGTCAATGATCCATACTAGGACTTACTGCTCAGACTGCGTGTTTTATGGCAGCTTTCGCGTACCTCGAAGGGATTTTCCGATTTCGTGGCACCATTAGGTCACTGGGTTATGCGCCACGATATTCTCGGTGCATCATCTCTCTGATCTCAGTCTGGCGCAATTTATGTTTAAACTTTATCGAGCAACCACGAACTTATTTAATTTAACTTAATATCACGAGTCTTACTTGTATCGGCTTATGCTTTGATTTATATTGGTTTATTAAACATACTAATAATATTTTTATGTTTCTTACGTTTTCAAATCGCACTGGGGGAATGCAGTAATCGAAAATAATGTCCTTATCGTTAATTTATTTGTAACAAATTACAAGAAGGAAAATAAATAGAATATTATTATTATTTGTTGCGTCAAGATATTAATCATTATATTGTTGATCATAGACTAGATTAATTTCGTTTAAACACTGAACAGTAATTATTATTGTAAAAAGTTGTGTCAGAAAGATAGAATATCCCTTGCTTTATCCGTTCCGTTTGAAATCGTCGAACGGCCAATGTCAATCAGGAGTGTTTAAAAAAGAGAGAGGAACGTCTCCATTTGAACGGCATTTAAATGTAATGGGCGCGATGCGTCAAACGGGCCCGACAGCTTAAGAGCAGATCAGACTCAGATTTATGACACCGCGATGCGAAATGAACGATAAATTTTAATTCGTTCGCGAGCGCCCGCTGGAATCGCCGTGCGAATCCGGATCAATTGCAGTTGCCGTTGCAACAGTGAATAAACGCGAAACGTTGCGGAATAATTTAAGACGCCGACGTAAATAAAGTTCATCGGAAAATTTCGCGCGCGATTTATCGTTATTCGTGATGTATACCGCTCGAGTTAGCGCTGATTTATGGTTTCGTATTTCAATAAATAGATACGCGACGATAAATCAATATTTTATAGGAGGTCCATCGAAAGAAGAGAAAGCGAATAACAATCGTGTGGTCAAATTAAATCATATCACTTAGAAATTATCGGTTTAATTACGAGATTATGTGAAATAATTTAGAGGCTATTGCAGGAGTTAATTATAATTATCTGCGCTTTATGTAGCTTTATTATACAGAGCGTAACACATAATATTTTACACAAATCTAATGAGATCGCAAAATTACAAATTACTGCAGAAATACATTTGCACGGAATTATCTACATATTTTTTTCCGCGATGTTTTTACGAAAATTAGTCTCCACATCGGCGAGCGGTACATCAAATTCAATTATGCCGATAAATCCGTCGCATTCCCGGCATAATTAGCCGTGCCAAAGTTCTTGTAGTAATTACGGGCGAGTGCGCCACTCCGGTTGTTACATTAACCCCGGTGGCACATCGACTCGGAACACTACACGAGGAAACACGCGTAATATCGTGCAGTCCGTATCGTAATACCGCGACGAGATATCGATCGTCGCCGCGTCCACGCAAACGAACGAGCGAACAATCGCGATGCGCGAATTTTCTCCGAAATCCGCATCGCGCAGGATTTCATCGCAGAAGTACCCGATATTGTTCGGGATTGCGTGGTCAAATTTAATTACCAGTTTCGTAAATTCGCGCGCCCATCCACTGGCCAATTAATCGGATTTATGGCGAACGGCAAACCTGAAGGTTTTCGACGGGATTTAGCCTTGTTTCGACGTGTACTGCTCTTTTTCCCGGTATACGAGAAAATCTTCATCCTCTTGAATATTTTCAAAACAAATCTCCATCCGCGCCCTAGTTAAAGAGTTTTACAGAGTTTAACTCAATTAATAACTTCTATATTCGAGTTTTCGAGAGAGGTCATTTTTGTCGTTTTTTTCTCGTACTGTTGTTTAATCGTTACTTGTAGAGTTTTATTTTTTAGCAACTTCGTCACGCACCTTCGTACAGTATATAATGCGTAAGATTTTGTTTGGAAGCTATTTTCCTTGTATGTACGGCTTAATGGTAAGTGGACTTTGGCTGGGAACGTTGTTCTAATTTTAAATTGATTCGGAATTGCTTCTGTGTGTTGCGTGAAGTTAAATGGCTTTCTGAGTGGACAGTAGAGCTTGTGTCGAGTTAGGTACGGTGTGAGCTTTCACGTCACACATGGAGCTGCCGACGGTGCATGCAATTGATATCGTGAGAAATAGGTATGTTTTCTTCCACTTTATGAAAGTCTTTTTATGATTGGTCTACCAAAGTTAGAATTCAAGAAATATTCTTGGAAAATAATATTCTGCGAATCTATTCTAGAAATCTGCGCCGACCTCGAAGCACGTTCGACTTATTGTACATCACATTTTTGACTTCAAGAAAGTAACTTGAAATAACATGAGCGTTGCGCTTATAGCACTAATTTCCAATGACGGGTAAGAAGATGGTATAAAGAAAAGACTAGAAAAATAAAAAATTGGATCGAATTGTGTTAAACATATTAATTTACAGAATAAAATGGAAGCTGCGAGATTTAATAATTTTTAGCAGCGGTAATTATATTGTGCGTTTGCATGTCTAAAATTAATATAGCATTAACGTTAATTTGTTACATTTAAAATATTATTTAATCTATAATAATTAAGATAAGCTTGATTTTTTTCGTAAAATCCAAACATTTTTCAATACCTCATACTTGAATATGAAGATGCAACGTAGAAAAGGCGAAGTGTTAATCTCTATTGTTATAGTGTATCACAGTCGGTGCGTCAGTTCCAGGCAAGATTGACGGCAAAACGACGTCGTACGCGATTGTGGAAATAGTTGTTCCGTTGTTAATAGATTATGCTGATCCGCAGCAGTATATCCTGGGTGTTAACGCGACGTAACCTTAATCGCCGTTCCCTCAGGTTAGGCATGGTACTTCCTGTGCTTTCGACGCTCGTTTACGATCTTTGCCGTTATTTTATTTGCTAGAAAGTTAAAGTGTAACGGAACACATTATAATTATTAATTCATTAATCTTGTTCTCTGTTTTTTAATGAATATCTTCTCCTTTTTATCTTTCTTTCTATCTTCATTGATTAAAGACAATGACATACGTGTTTTGAGGATTCTTCTATAACAAAATTTAGTTTTTATATTAATAAGTAGAATTATATGTATATATTAATAGATATTCATAATTATGTTCAAGGACAATCACGGATTTTATTTTATCTTGACATTTTCAAGTTGAATTTAGGTACAAAATTATTTTCACAAAATGGAGTTAGATATTAATCGCTCGGAATCGCTATAGATGAAATAAGTAGCACAATAATTCTAGGTCATCTGTAAACCTCTGTCACGATGTATTTCAATAATTTTTACGACGCTTCTGTGTACAGTATCTTCTTTCCTATATGACATCGCGAATAACGATGTGCGATCGCTGAATTTAATGGACATGTCATATAGTGGTTGTCTTTCGACGGTGTCTCACGCTGCAACCTTCTCCTCGGATTATTCTCGATACCCGTCGTTTTATAGCGTTGTAAAGCCTCATACCTTGACATGCTTTATATCAATCTCACGATCACATTTCAAACGCGCGAACAAGACGCTTCATGCTCGCTCATCGCGATATATGGACGCGAATCCAATTCTCTTCTCGCGAACTCGATCGCTAAACTTATCTCTCTAGCTTTCCAATTACTGTATTTAAAAACAAATGATGCAATTGTTATAAAAAATAATTTGAGGAATAATTACACTATTTAATTTTTAAATAATGATAAATGATTTTGAATTGTTTCAAATGCTATATAGGTTCTTTAATGATTTTGAAGTTGATTTTTAATTTTAAAGTTTAGCTTTAATTAGGAATGTTTGGTGTAAAACTCGGGGCAGATGGCGCCATGGCGTTTAGACCTGTCATGGCGGCGTCACCAACACTAACTCAATATACATGTATGTGTTGGTGTATCTGTGAGCACATCCGTGAGATCTGTAATGTTTACACGATATTTCGATATTTCGACATTTCGATATTTCGATATTTCGACATTTTTGATGAATCGAACTAGCCGCGAAGTATCACAGATAAGCTCACGCATACATCAATACATACATGCGTATATTGAGTTAGTATTGGTGACGCCGCCATGACAGGACTAGACGCCATGGCGCCATCTGCTCCGAGTTTTACACCAAACATTCCTAATTGCTCGACATTCATAAGGATCAATATCAGTAACATGTCTCCACATTCTAAGAAATTTCAATTTGTAATTATTGAGATTATATTGAAAACATAACATTTAATTTGATTTATCTTTAGTAACCGTAACTTATGGTTAGAAAAATTTTTCGAGAAATTCTGGAATGTTTAAAGTATAACACACAAGTCGATTTTTTCGCGTTTGATCGAACTAGCACTTTTCTCATTTTCAAGTCACTCCAGGTTTTTTTTTACAATTGCGGAATCCAATATCGGAGGTCTTCCTGCTCTAACGTTCTTTTTACTGTTGCTCTCTCGACCGTGTTGCGCATCGTCCACGTTTTTCGGTTCAGAACACGTTTGACCCCTACGCGTTCGTTGGTTCATAATTTCTGAAAAGTTCATAACTTCCAAGAAGGTGGCAACGCGGTAAACGTCAGCACGCGAACTTCGCGTTGTTAATATAAGGTGGATGTGCGTTTACGATCGCTACCGACTCGGGCATCCCGTCTCATCCGGTAGACGACGCTCAATCTCGCTGCAATTTCGTAGTATGACTTCATCCACCCTCTAAGATATCACGAGATGAGACTCACAGGTTTGTCTTGCACTTTATTTATATATATATATTTTTGGTATACTTTTTCATATACCTTCCTTCGTTAGACCAATTTGAGAATCTTAATTTGTGTGCGTGATACATTGTCAATAATTTATCTCGTTTTTGCAATATAGTTAATCACCGAATAAAATATGAGAAAATAGAAAACTTGATCAAAACTACCTTGAAAAGGATCTCTATACATTTTTTTATTCTTTATTGCAGCAATCTAGAAAGTTAAATAATGAAAGCTGGACTTTTAATAAGTTGGATGTTATGAAAACAGAGATTCTTTCTTGAAAGAAAATTTTCAATTACGCGTGTCAACTTATGTAATTATACAGAATTATTTCTTCACTTATTTAAAAAGTTTGTGCTAATAGATATATTTATACAATTTAACAAAGAAGTAATTTACTATCATATTTTAACTTAACAGATATTGAAACATTTTATTCGTAGAATTACGTCCGTTTTAATTTATTACAATTTATTGCAATTTATTACAATTTGTAATACCTACAATTACTGGATATTTACAATATTTGATCGTTTATCTATGAAAAATGGTATGATCAAGAGATTATAAATAAATAGACAATCAATCATCCGTAAAGACTTTTCTCTAAAGTAAAAAAAGAAAAATTCCGTTGTGCTATAATGTCGTACAATGCCAGTAGTGCGATTCTATAACTCGTTATGCGTCGTTATGTGCTCATAACGACAGTTGCGCGCATAGGCCAGTCAAATTAGACATTCTGGTATGAAAGTGATGCGAATTTTTTTATTCCTTTTTAGGCGTGTTGGGGGTGTTTAGAAAAGCTTATTTTTGAGTTGTCGTATCATGAGACTCAGCTACAAAATGAGGAGTTAGTCATTTATTCTTTATCAACATTCGCCGAGTTATTGCAAAAAAACGAAAATTTTGGTTCCACCAAAAAATAAAATTTTCGCGGTTTTTTGCATTTATCTCGTTTCGATTAATAGATAGCATTTTTTCGCTCCTGAGAAAGTTGTAGGGCTTGAAAAAATGAAAAAAATGAGCGGTGACTCGTTCCGATTCGTCAAAAATTGGTTCCTCCTCCCCCCCCCTCAAAAAGCTCTGGGTCTCATGATACAACTCAAAAATAAGTTTTTCTAAACACCCCCAACACGCCTAAAAAGGAATAAAAAAGTTCGCATCACTTTCATACCAAAAGCCTTTTTTTGGTCTAATTTGACTGGCCTAGCAGGTTTTTTCTCATATACCATAGTATACCTGCGCAACGACAACATAACGATACCGACACTGTCGTTAAGAGTTACAGAATAGGGATACGGGACATATTTTAGCAATATAATTAATACATTTTTTTATATCTCGGGTAGTTTGAGGTTTTGTTTTTATTCGAAGATATAATTATACTCAAAATTATAATCTCCATCGCGTGTTATACACGCTTATTTATACGATAGTATTGCAATTTATATAAAAAATCTTTCTATTCAATGAAATAATCATAAATGTGACAATCATCTTATCTTGCTGCAGATAAATTGTGTTCTGTTATTTGGAACGAATCAACATTATCTTGTCATATTTACATACAGTTAGTAAATGCAAATCCAAGTTATTATTACGTTGCTCGTAATGCATCTTTCTTCTTAATATCTATTATTTTTTGTTACGTGGGTATTTTAATGAAATTAGTAGGTAAGAACATAGCATACTTAGGAGATACGCGGACATAACACCTCTGCACTTCTTTAATAAGCTTGATTGCATTGTACTATTAGTATAGTTTTCTGCCCTTTTACTTAACAAGACACGTCCGTATATGCATTTGCCTTTACTTGTTAATTTTCCACACTCTTTTAACGTCCTGCACACGTAGAATTTTAACGAGAAAACTTATTAAATGTTAAAGAATTTTATTATTAACTTTTTATATACGATTATGCCTTGAAACGTGTAATGTGAGAGGAAAACACGATGAATATCTTCGCCAAAATTTTATCGAGAGTAATATTATTGCTGAATTTCCGCGCGAAAAGATGCCGCTATAAATTCGACTAACCAACCGCAGGTGATCGTTGACTTTTACTTTACGATTGCTATAATAAAAACGTCTCGATGAGAGGACTGTCGTTGGGCGTACTGGGTCTTTTCTTTCTCTCCCCTATCCCCCTATCTCTCCCTTTCTCTTTCTACGGTCACGCTTTTCAGCACACTTTTATTGTCTTAACGTTTTTTTCGGATGCCATGCACGCCGGTGTATGCAAAACGCGTGTGATAAAAAGAAGCGAAATATCCGAACGGCAGCTGATGCTTGCAGTCGTGTAGACTAGGCGTTGTTTTACGTGCGCATCCAAAGATCGATCGGGAAACAGTATTCTTTTAAATTTCAGGAGCTACGATGATAACATTAACACGGTAGTTAATCTTTTAAATAAATATTTTAATCGAAGTTTAAAACGTGATCTATGTCTACGTGAGAGAGAAATCTAGGAATATATTCTATTTTTGAAAAAGGAGTATTTCACATTCTAGCATGACCCTCTTTTTAAAAATTTAATATTATTTTGAAGATATATTCCTCTCTGAGGGGAATATATCTTCAAAATAATATTTAAAAAAAAATAAAATACAAACTAGAGTATTTTTATTAACTGATGGGCGACAATTCGTGGGAGAAGGTTGACGTTACTA
This sequence comes from Temnothorax curvispinosus, assembly GCF_003070985.1. Lineage (NCBI taxonomy): Eukaryota > Metazoa > Arthropoda > Insecta > Hymenoptera > Formicidae > Temnothorax > Temnothorax curvispinosus. The sequence continues at coordinate 878,017 of NW_020218370.1, read as the reverse complement.
ATATATATTACAAGAATAATGACGAAATGTTTTTTACACGGCGGAGTTGTAAACTTAATGAACTTAATAATGAACATAATACGCTTTATAATTTATATCTCACGCTACGTATATTATTCTTTACATGTTTTATATATACTCTATAATTCTCCGTGAAACATTAAAGGAGTGCTGTAATTATGTCTGGCAAAAAAATAATGATTGCTTCTCCGCGTGCGACGGACTCGGCACTTCTTTAACGACGACGACGTCTCTGACTCTGTAACAAAAGATAACGTCGTTACTATATATATCCCGGAAAATCTTCGTCCGCGACGGATCGCTCGCGGATAAAAGCGCGAATCTCGCGGCAGCGACAGCAACGGAGATGCGCGTCTAAGCTCGTAAAAAGCAACATCGCGTATTCGCGATTGCATATCTGTGCGCGACATTTCGCGCCGCGCCACAGTATTTCGTTAGAAAATAACTCTCCGTTTCGCGTAGACAGTGATAATCATAAAACCCAACATTTAAATTTTTTCCTTAACTCAGTCAGAAGTGAAATATCTATCCTGAGAGGACGGGAGACATACGGAAACGTTGATAGAAAGAGAACGAATGGGGATTTGTAAATGTCCGAGATGAATAAGTAATGATGAATATGGAGTTAATACGCGACAGAACATTGATAAATATAAATATTAATAGAGTTTTGAAGATAATTTAGATTAATATATTGGATAACCATTCCTGCTTTTGATATGCACATATTTACACTTTTTTCCGGCTTTTTGAACGTATAAATTTATGAAGCTACAGGATTAATAAAAACATTTATTTATATCATTTGTGAATTATATTACGTAGTGAAGTTTAAACCTGCTAAAAATAGCAATGCATAATGTAGCAACAAACGACGAAATATTCGTGAAAGAACATTTACAGATTGCTACTATATATTTATTTCGCTTTTAAATAAAAATTTTAAATTAAATAAATCAGTTTTTTTATGTAAATGCAAGATATGAAATGAATGATCACAGTATTATTCTGACTCAATCCGCGTAATTAATATATATACTTTATTCATTAATACATGTGTTTGTGTATTACTACACTGAGAAAAAAAAATCGTTGATTCAAAGAAATATTATGTATTAAAATATTTCTATTTGTGCCTTGTCTGTTTATTCTTACTTTTATTTCCGGAAGAAGTGGAAGAGAAATATTATTTATATATGTATATATATAGAATAGATAAAATTGGAAATTCGCTGAACGAATCGCCGACGAAACGATAGCCGCACAAAATAAAGCCGCATACACCAGAGGCGCATTCTCCTCCATTTGGGAGGATTAGAACGTGGCGTTGCATTGTCGCCATGAATATCTTTCCCGGTCTTTTTTTGCCAAGCTACGACTTCATAAACGTTCTCATAAATTTTCCGTCGACTGCCACGTCTATACCTGTGTGCACGCGCGCGTTTGGTATCGCCGCCGTAAAATCTGCCGAACTATTTTCCTGAGAGCGGTTATGTGTTATCCGGCAGATTGTCTGCAACGGACGTAGGCAACGAATAAAAATGCATCGCCTACCGATATCGAAAAATCGTTAAGAGGAATAACCGCAGAGATATACGCGGGGATATCCCGGCGCGTGTAAGCGTACCGCCCGCCCGCTCTCGATATGCTTTCCGCCATCGTTTCAATTATTCTTCGTTATTGTCCCGTTCCGCAAAACCATGGCCGCTTTACGAATTCATAGAAATAAACGTTACCGAGATATATAGACCGTAATATGCTGATCTAATAAGATGTTTCCCGAATATTCCATTAATCGGACACGCTCGATTTATAATAGAAATATAAATAAAAGTTGGCGTCAACAGTCAAAATAGAATTATATACAATTATAAAACGTGTTCTGCAATATATTGTAATAGTGAAATTATTCTATAAATGCTTGTACATTTAATAAATTTAAAAAATAATTAATTTAATTTATTTGCTGATTAAATCTTTCTTGTTTTCACAAATAATTATTAATATAATAGCATAAACTATTTAAAATATAATACAAGACATGATAATTTTAGATAAAAAACAACGAAGGTGTGTGAATTATAATGAAATAAACATTTTCAATATACGATATAATAAATTTACTTATTGGTTTGGTATATAACACTTTTACATTGGCAATATAATCGAACTAGTAAAACAACTTAGAGCATCGGCGATTCTCTTATTCGTTCGCTCGACCACTATCGGCCCGCGTCTCTTCCCCCCTTGCGTTAATAATAATAATGGCGACGTCGCTCTCCCTGACACTTCACGCCGGTTGTCACGTTAAATTCAGCGTCAGCTTCGTCACGGCGTTAAACTCGTCGTGCGATTTAAGGATTCAGAACCGCCGGGTTCGAAATCAGAAACCCTGCTCGACGACGAATCGGGTGGACTACTATAGCGGCGCGATTCTCACCCTTCGTTTACGCGTCCACCCCCTGACGTTAATAGTCTCGCGGCGGATAAGCCGTTTTTGAAATGACGTTTGAACGGAATAATACATGGAGGGTCACTTTTCGCTCTCTCGCGATCCCCCAACCGGTCCCTTTCCTCGAGTCCTTTCCTTTTCGGCGAACTGAAGCACCCTCGACCGGGTCGGCTTCCACCCTCGAAGTGCGCGAAACACTCAGCTTTTATGGCAACTTGGGTGTTTTTGGCAATTCTCTCGTGTACTAGCTATCTTGGAAACATGTACATACAGGATACAGGTTGATATATAAAGGGACGCTTGTCTTGGTGAAAATGTGAACAGCATCCATGTTCTTAAATTGGAGTAATTGTCTGCAAAGATTACCCTTAATTGCCGTTAATTGTTGCAATGAAATCGTTGCGATCAATTCGACGCAACAATTCTTCGGGATAAGAGAATAAGTGGATGCGTTTTTCCGATGCAATGATGCAGTTAAGCTTTTTATGTGTTCTTGTGTTGTGCAAAATACGAATATTCGTGTTTTATAAACGTCATTTGAAAATGTATATCCTTGCGATACATTGTTTATATTTATATTTATCTATGTTTTGACTTTTAGTTTTCTAGTAAATTAAAATTATAGATACGTATATTATGGTCATATAATTAGAAAATAATAGGGTAAACTCGGGTATGATGGCCATACGGAAAAGATGGCCCATGGCTGTAATTTCTCTAATAATAGCTAAACAGTGCATTTTTGTAGTCATTCTCAAAGATAATCAATATTTACAGTAGTTTATGTGCGTACACTATTCGAAATCACAATATTGTGAATATTATATCATATTTTTACTTTTGACTGCCTGCAAAGTTTTTCATGTGTCCGCTAAAAGCTGCTATAACATTAAATAAATTATAGTTAAGCTGCCGTAATCAACGTTACACACATAATTAAGGTATGTAAATTGTAATTTGACCTATATATAATTTGTATTTCTATTTCCACTATTTATTTATAAATACTATGGTCATCTTTTCCTCACAGTTTGGGTAAGATGGCTCACTTTTTTCATGATAAGTCGGCCCACACAATCGATATATTAATATGACTATCTGCGAGACAAAAGTCGATTAATTGCTTATCACACAGCTCGTGGCACTGGCTTTTTGTTATTATAGAAGAGGATTGTGGATGATGTGCAATAAAAATAAGTATTATAAGATTTTTCATTTTGATTTTGTGCTAGTTTCGGGAAATATTGTGATATTTACTTCGTAAGTGTTTAGCTATCAAGTGAGAATCTCATCATTTAATTGCCCGATATCGCGTTGCTTCTTGAGTTTCTATAGAAAGTATTTAACAATACTTATCGCATAACAAGAGACACGGTAGTCAATTAACTTTTATTTATACGGAAAAACGGTAAACTGTACTGCTAAAAATGAGGTTATAAAACCTGTCTTGTGTACTGACAAAGCATAGTCAATATATGCGTGCAAGGTGATAGTAATTACTTCAGAATTTTCAAAAAGACAATAATAATAATATTTATAAATGGTATTTATAAATAGTGACAGTATTTGTGTTTTTATAGATGCCAAATAAAAATAGGACGTGAGAACATACTCGAGGTTAATCTTGAAAGAAGATCTGCTAACGCAACAAAGGGTGGAATGAGGCCTACCTGTGTTCGCTTGGAATGAAGAAAGAATGCACCATATTAAAATGATGCAAAAGCATGGTTTTCCGCTTACTTGAGATGATCTTTGTACACTGGCTTATAACTTTGCTAATCAACTTGAAATCAAACACAGATTCAATAATGAAACTCAAAAAGCTGGACGATTGGCTTTATTCATTTTTGTCTAGACATCCTGATGTTTCTGTACGCAAATCAGAAAATTTATCTCTTGCCAGAAGTCTTTGTATGTAAGTAGATTGGATTTAATGCATTCGCTGCAAGCGGTGGCTGTATGAAACGTGTACATCATTTCGTGATGTTTGCCAAATGTGTGGGAAAATTATATATATATTTGTAACTAAATATATGAAATTATAAGTTTTTTTTATCATTTTACAAGATGTTAAGTGCATCTTTAACATTAAAATATGTATGGCCAACTGTCCCGTAATGCTATGGCCATCTTTTCCTTAAAGGTCAGATAAGATGGCCAATGCATATGTTGTAATACTTTGATAATATAAAATTTATGTTAAGTGTTTTCTTCTTAATTTCGATAGTTTACGTACTTTAAGCTTCAGCGAAGAAATATACCAAACACTATTAAAAAATAACAAAAATAAATGTGTTTTTTCATTTTAAAAAACTATGGCCATCTTACCCGAGTTTACCCTATATATAGATGATACTTAGAGAACTTTTACAGGGATTTATTTATTTCATGTTTGGATATCTTTTCTAATAATTTTATAAGAATTATTTATTGATACACTTATGCAATTTAGGAGTAAAAGAAAAATTTGGATCTTTTTTTATTCTCCTTTTCAAGAATTTTATACGTGCATTTATACTTTATACGTATAATATATAGTACACAATTTCGCGTAATACTCTCTGTAATTTTGTCATTTGTACAAATTCGGGATCAACAAAATTGGATTAGATACTAACAAACGCCGATTTCGCGCGGCACAAAACGCGCCTCGTTAGTTTTAGTCCCCGCGAGTGATACGTACTATCTCGTTTATTACGTTTTGATCAATCATACTCTTTTGCAGATAATGACATTGTCCGGTAGAGGTAACAAAGGGGAAACCGCATAAAAGGCATCAAATTACTAGCGTGTACAATCTCGTAATGACACAAGAACACGCGGCAAAGCGTCCGAATTATTTCGCGATACGTAGACAAAGCGTTGTTCCCAAATCGAATTTTATCTGTGTCTATTAATCCTATGATGGATAATTCTTGTTTGAAAAAATAGATAATATATTTTATGTTTGTATAAAATAATTGTGTAGCATTGTATTGTTACTTAAGCAGTATACATATATTTTATTCATTGAATTGGAAGCTAATTATCACTGGATAAATATGAAAAACTTACTATTTTAATTTTTATGTAAATAAAAAAAATACTAAAATAGAGATATGGATTTGATGAAAAAAAAATAGTATGAATAAAACTAAATGAACGAGTTAACCTTTCTTCGGAAATCAATTTTTCTTACTTACTTCAGAGGACAGTGAAGTTTTTTTTTACTTTTATAATTATCTTTTTAAAGAATACAAAAGAATATGAGCTTTGCTCGTCAAAATGCAAGGCAGAATACTTTAAGTGAGCTGAAAAATAAGAAACTGTATCAAGAGCTCAATTAAATGAAACTCATAATGCCTTTTATGTATGAAAATATTAATTCTGCTAAAAATATCAATTTTATAGAAATGAAAAATAAATAGTTAAAAAACTTTTAATATGACGAACTTTTTAATGACGCGTGATATGTTCGTAAAATTTATCATTTTTATACTAAAGTTTATACCGATTTTCAAGAGAAATATTGTGATAAATAATTCACCGCGATTCATGATTTAGAAGTAACATGTTCAAATTAATGTGTCTGTTTTAATGATTACTTTTGTTGTTTGTAACGAGATAATAGGAACGATTAAAAGCGTGCTCGGCTTTTAGGTTAGCATAAATTATAAATATTAATTTGTTAAAGTTCCCAATCGTTATCTCTGTTGGCGGGCATATTAATTCCGCCGACATTCGAACGGTGGATATTGGATATCTCGCGTTGCACATCACTGCGATCGACGTCGCGGCCCGTCAATCCGTTAGTCTCTCCCCTGTTCGATGAGAACGTGTCTTTGTTATAATTATTAATTACGATAAACACTCATTTTTTCGTTACTCGAAAATTCCCTGAAGCGCTGTCAATCAACGCTTATGCATAACTCACAAGCGCCATTGGACGTTACACGAAACGATGATATAAATAAAATACATTGGCATAAAAATTTATTTGATTGCGGAACGAAGAGGCAACGTTGCGATGGACGTCCGCAAAATCAATTATCTTTTCGCTACTAGTAATGTAATTATTGAACAAATTTTACTGACTTTTGGACTGACACTCGATGCGTGACACGTAGATTAAAGAATTTATGAATTACGTACAGAGATAAATTATAATGACGAGAAACAATATTTTTATCGTGTACGATAATCGGAATATAAAGAGAAAGAATTATGACATTTGAGCAATTAATATATTTTTTTAGATACAGTAATATTGAAGCATAATAATGCTAATTGTAATTTCTGTATATGGTACAGCATATAGAAAATTAAAAATTCATATGTAACAAAAATGTAATAATTGCTAAAATTACAAAGACTTATATATTGTTAAATATTCTCTATTCTCAGGAATAAGCTACGAAAATTGGAAATTTGCATTACATAGTTACTTGGTGCATTGTTGCGTCCGAAAGCTTCCTTTAAAATTGCCACAAAAGTGAACTTTCGATGGCTCGGTGTATGCGTGTTGGCACTTGAACCGCGAGCTCATCGCGAAATCTGTCGATAACATTCACGCTTGGCTTACTTCCAGCCCCGGGAGCAGAGCGAAAACGACAAAGAGCGCGTAAAAAACGGCGCAAAGAGCGTCGCGAATGCGATCGAGACTTCCGGTGACTTTAATTAGTGGTTTCCAATTCGTTAACGGCGCGATACGTGAGCGGAATTTTTTCGCCCGGCGAAAAAAATTAGCATTTCGTCCAGGGTACCTTTTCAACTAATTTGCCAGAAGACGCGCTCCTTGGTAGCACACGTAATTGAAAAAAAAACCTTAATAGTTTTTGTGGGTTTAACGTCGGAATTTTAATCTTTAAATGTAGAAAATTGGATTGGTAATAAACCGATTTATATTCATGAAGATATACATTTCTCGATGTGATCAGCGAATTTTTTATCTATAAGACAGTATCGTGCGCGCATATATAAAGGATTATATCGTACACCGATTTGAAAAATACAAGCATTAGGCATTAAGGACGTTTCCTTATACTAGACAATATCGATTTTCTTAGGATTTTCTTAAAACTGTGAATATACGTTAATTTAGGTGTGCTTTATGCGTTGTATAAATTTCAGTACCTCTTCCGGTATAAAAAATCAAGATACTGAGCCTCAAAGTTTCAACTTTTTCTAATGAAAAAATTTTCCAGGCCAAACGGTAAGAGATATAAGGTTGGCCAAGAGGATCAAAGTTGCTTCTCTCGTCGAGTTCTATAAGGAAAAAATGCCAAAACTAAAAAAATTAAATTTTAAATTTTTTTTTGAAACTTTGAGGCTCAGTATTTTTATTTTTTATACCGGAAGAGGTACTGAAATTTATACCACGCATAAGGCACACTTAAATTAACGTATATTCACAGTTTCAAGAAAATCCTAAGAAAATCGATTTTCTCTAGTATAAGGACGAGAGAACGTCCTTAAGAACAAATTTGATTTATCCAACAGATAAGAAAACACTTTTGATAGTATCATTGAAAGAATAGAAAGTAGAAGAAAGATTATATTGTAATTTGTGATATGCACCCTTAAAAGGGTTAACGCGAAGAAAGGAATAGAATGGGAGGAATAAGGAGCGGATTCCACGCATATATATATATACACATATATATATATATATATATATATATATATATGTATATATATATACAGGATCTGAGAAATGAAAAATAATCAACAGCGATTCGACCCGCGGGAGCCGATTCTTTCGTTTCTCTAATTTCGAAGAGTTATATACGCTTCTGACCGCGCGTAATCGAATAACATAGAATTGCGCAGAAACTTATACTCCTGCGAGCGGAATTGCGGAATATAATCGCGGAGCTGCAGGTCGAGTTGCTTTCGAGAAAGTTATATGAGCGATCTACCTCCCCTGTCTTTCAATTTAAACTAAATTTCCAGTTCCTCGCATTTAATCGACTATTTCATTCTTTATTTTCCTTTTTCACTTAACCATTGTATCGTCGTGTACGTAATGCATAATTATATTTTCAATATTACATACTTATGTAAAATTCAGACCATTTAAAGCTTACTCTTGGTGCATAAATGTAAAACTATTATTTATATCATTAACCACAAAACAAGTAAAATTAATTGTGCAAGTTGAAACTTGCACATTGCTTCCTCATAGTTATTAAGTGTGCAAGTTGATGAAGCATTATTTTTTTCAATGTATAATTTTCAGTATTTATTTGTGTTGGCTTCCTCATAGAGGAAGCTATCAAATATGAACATTTTAACTCGATTTCAATTATTATATAAATTAGAAACTGTATGTATAATTCTCCGAAATTTCAAATGTGTGTAACACGAGATCTAATCAATCAAATTTTAATGAATTATATATGAAATAGGGGTAGAAAAAACTCAAAAATATAATAGAGTTAAAAATAGATCGCTATCTCAAATATTGAGAAAGATGCAGCGTAAAACACATTTTTCAAAAAAATGAAAATCTGCATAAAATCTATACCGTTTTATGGATTTTAATAAAATTTGAGGAGGACATACTTTCTATGATACTCTATTTGTGTGCCAAATTTCAACCCGGTATCTAAAAAATTGTAGAAGTAGATGCGTGTACAAAAAATCCGTACACACACACACACACACACACATACATACATACTTCCGGACATTTTTTACTAATACGATTTTTCGACATTTTAGAACATTCTAAACCTATTTCCATCAAAATCTCGAAAAAAAATTTTTTCACCATCACAAAGCTTCCTCTATGAGGAAGCAATATGTTAATTATTCTGAATGATGAAATGAGAAAGAGAGATAATAAATGTGAAATGACCGTAAAAATAATAATAATAATGAGATTATTAATAATCTATTTTTCTTTTTACTAGTCTGTACGTCAATTTTATTAATATTTCAATTTTCTACGTTAACAACAGATTTATAAATTATTATAAATTATTATAAATTTTCTTAAAACAAATTATACAAGAAATTATATATATCTGTGATTAATAGAAGACTTGACATTTTTCCAATTTCTCTTAAGTTCTGATAACATTTCTAATAGTCTCTCCTTCTTCGGTGAAATGTTTTTAGAAAGAGAGAGCGAAGATATCTAGAAAGATGATTCATATCACAAATTCGTCGTAAACCACGCGGCGAGAAACCATAAAAATAAGTTACACGTCTTTTTCGTTATAGAAACAGGTTTTACTACAAAACTGATGCGGGAAAGCAGAAAGAGGAAAACGCATTAAAGCATGTAATGAAGACAAAAGCGTGGTCGTAAGATTGTCAGTGAATTTTTTAGGGTCAACTCGTCAAAATTAATTACCCTGTCCTCTTTAAGGAGCGCTGAGAAGTTCTTCTGCAAAAGATATTTCTTCCCCCCTCCCCTTCTCTCTCTTTCTCTCTCTCTCGCACGCGAAAAAAGAACTTTATTATGCCGAGTCGAGTTTAAAAGTCAAAAGCCATTTGCTCGCTTTCATAACGATTTACTTTAATTAAAGTGTCTTTAAAACGATTACGGGAAACTGCTTCCTGGAAGATATTCGATCCTGTGCAATAGCATCGGGTTTGGTTGTTTTATAATTTCAAGTTACAATCGTTTTATTCTCTCAATTAGGAGCAATATTACTTCTGACTGTTTCTATTTTAAAAACACAAGTAAATAAAAGCATGCCTTTAAGGGGGCAGAACCATTTTGATGCCGGAAGGATGCCGGTTAAAAACGGCTTTGCCTTACTACGTTCTAATTTTCCTGGTATTTAATTAATTGAAACTTCCGAGGATCGAATGCATTCCATCCTTGAATTTATAGTGTCCTTGAACGCATCCTATCATTGTAACTGCACGAACTCTTGAGAAGACTAGTATCATAATAGTATATTCTCGGTAAAGCCGGGAGACACTTGTAATTACCTACGTATCTCGAAGCACATTATACAGTCTCGCTCGGTACATCCGATTCGCCGGCCTCTCATCGGTGCTCGATCCCGTCGAGGCGATCGTTAGGCGTCTTCCTCGAGGTTAATTGGGCGCGTGAAAGTTGTAAGATATACTCTTCGGCAGTTTTCCTTTATTTTTGGTTCCCTTGAATCAAAAGTTATAAAGTTACACGCGCGCGCGCGCGTCTTTATTTGATATGGAATGTTATGCAATTTTCACCAATCCCATAAGTCGTGATGTGGTTGTTTCACATTGCGCAGCGCGTATCGGATTTTACCGTGATGGCAATTTTTGATCTCGGCTTGCAAACAAGCTATGAGTTACGGCTTGTACGCATTTGCCTCGCCTCATTATTTTGCATTCTAGAAAATTAAATTACGTTAAAATTAGTGGGATTTGAATTAGGACGACGGCCATCAATTACAGCGATCTTGCACTCGAGTTTATAATATATGATTTTTTAATTTCTTCTAATTACTTTGCATTTTAAAGATTTCAAAATCTCTCTGACGTATAATTTTATGTTTTCGTCGGAGAGCTTCGAGTTTTTTCTGCATCTCGTATTGAAATTATATATGTTGCAGAGTGAGTAAAAAGAGAGATTAATTAGGGGAACATAATTATCCGGAAATTAAATTATTTCGTCCGCATGCAGGTATCGGATGCGCGTTTAAGAGCTCAATGTTTCACGGCTGAAAGAGTGAAAAAAGAAAGGGTCGGTGGAAAAAAGGCGGTTTGAAAGTGGCCCAGAAGAATGGAAAGAAGAAAAAAAAGCAGCAGGCTCGCGGATTCACGCTTGCACTCGCGTTTTCGGCGAGAAGGTCACGTATTCGGCCGGAACTTCGCTTCTTAGGTCTAATTGTTACTCAGTTTTAATTGCAGCTGGCCGGGCGCGCGTTGCGCATAAGTGGCCCTGCGGCCCGTTTGTTTCTCTTTTGACGTCGCGAGAAAAGAGAAAAATAAAGAGATAGAGGAAGCGGAGAAAGAGAGAAAGAGAGTGATAGCGAATTCTCGCGCGCGCGCTCGCTCGCTCGCGTGTGTTAAATTGAATTAATTTCGCCCTCTCATTCCGCCGGTCGTTACTCGAGACGAGATAATTAATTGCCGGTTCGCATGGCAGCCGATAAATAAATCTTTTTAAAGCGGAAACTCGCGTGCGACCCAATAATGTCCGATGTTTCGTAGGCGAGCTCCACTATTGCCATTTATTAATTGCTGTATATCGTAATGTATTAATAATAGAATATTAATAAAAATCGATTGATACATATATATAACTTCTTTAATTTTGTCTAAAGTAGGCTAACGTTGATAATCGCTGCGATTTCAAAATTATATATAATTGGCGTACACTAATAATGATATTTATGCTTTATATTTCTACAAACACACTTTAAAATTCTACTTTAGAGATTAAACGTTGAGGTTTTTAGAGTTGATATTGAAAGTTAATTATAGCTAGAGAAATATAAATCTCGAATGAATAAATATGTCTTTAGACGCAAATGGTATATTCTTTACATTTCTTAACAATTCTTTGATAAAGTCACCAAATTACATCGGCGTTATTGTCATAGCTGATCATCATCATTTACATACGAATAAAAACTTCCGTTGAGGGAACGAGATAATGGTTGTCGCGGATTACGATAGGTTTTTGCGAAGGAAGGGATAGATAGAAAGAGAAGCGAAGGGACCGTATATCACTGATTCAACTAATGAGCCTGGGAGTTCATTGGGATTCCCGCAGGAAGAAAGAGAACGCGATGGGCTGCTGGGTCATCAAACGGGTGCCCAAAAGTATCGTTGGAATCAAGCGGCGGTTCGATTAAGGCGATGAGAAAAAAGAGAGCTCGAGGTTGGCTCGAAGCGGAAGAGGGCTTGAAACGGTGATGAGAAGGGATACAAAAGAAGAATTTTGCATGTCTGATTACTTAGAGCGCGGTAAAGACCCTTTGTAACTTCTAGAACGTTGCTTCCACGAGAATCATTCGATGTCCCGGCGCGTCTTTATCGGAGGATCTTGTCGAGATCTTCGTTGCGATTTCGCGAATAAAACGGAACAAAGACTGAAAACGATCCTTACTCTCGCGGTGGCGGAAAGCTTTGTGTATATTGGAAATATCAATATTACGGGATATTTTTCGAGCGGGTTTGAGATAAAAACTTTTATGAAATACTATCATTTTTATTATTGTCTGTGTAGAAAGCGCATTTATAATTGGGCGTATAACTGGGTTTACCTACAGGATCGCGTTCTTAGCTGCGATTGTATACGATCAACAGCCAGCCAGCACAGCGTTAACGCAGATTTACAAGTCGGCGAAATGCGCTTGCGGAAGTTACCGCACGCCCGGCGATAAGGCTTTACTGTCCATTCGCTCACCCGCTGCGTTAGTCATTTTCTTGCTTCCCTCCTTCCTTTCCGATCCTTTCCGCGCCTCGGAGGCGGCTGAAAACTGCCACTAAGATTGTCATATTGCTCCCGCGATCTCGCATTTGAAATTCAAATGGCCGACGCGAGCCATGACTTTCAAATCTATCGATTAGCGCGGATAGCAATGCGGCGAGAGATACAAATTCGCCCCGGCCGAGATGCCGGCGCATATTTATGCGCCCGGCAAGCCACGAGCGCGTGATATACCTCGATGAATAATAGAGCAGAGAGAGAGAGAGAGAGAGAGAGAGAGAGAGAGAGAGAGAGAGAGA
>NW_020218370.1:860981-864872 GCF_003070985.1 Temnothorax curvispinosus | reverse complement strand
AGAGAGAGAGAGAGAGAGAGAGAGAGAGAGAGAGAGAGAGAGAGAGATCTGTCTAATCCAATGCTGCTCGCGCGTTTTGATTTCTTACCTGTAGGTACCGGAGATTGGCGCAAAGAGTATGCTTCTTGCGCACCTAGATTTTTGCATGATCAATAGTGAGGGAGCGAGCAGTGGCTTATTTGCATCGACAGCAAATTTCTATTAATTAACATGCAAACGGAGTCGATAAAAACTTAAAAATTTGTGGGACGTACGTATGTTAAGATCTGTAATGCAATTGCTATAGTTTGTAATATTCTCGAAGTGTCTCTATCTCGTGCTTTACGAGCAAAATAAAATTTCACGATGAGGATATGCCACGAAGAAACACGGTTGCATTAGCATCGGCGTTGCGTTGCGATGATCTGCACTTTTTGTTGCAGCCGGATGATAAAACGTCGGGCAGCGCGAGAAGAACTCGCGAAATAATAATACTAATCAAGTGTAATTCGACAATGTAATGATAATACATATAAACTGCAATTATGGCTAATTTATGCAACGGTATTGAGGCGCTCCGTTTTGGCGAGAAGATAAAAACCGTGGGGATTGGCTGGAAGAATTTGACTCCGCTAATCAGCATTATCCCAATGGAGTTTAATCATCAGGTTGAAATTTAAACATGCATTATTGCCTGATATGTTGTCGTATACTTTCTTTGCTGAGTGCATAATTTAACACCTCGATTAGGGAAGAGATTACGCAGCACTTTCAGAGCGGCATAATCCTCTTAATCGATTAATGAACCGTTAAAGCATTTTGAAGATTAAACCGTTAAATCATTAATTAAACTGTTAGATTATTAATAAGCGATTTATAGGTGAATAAGATTTTTCGAAAGAAAAAAAAATGTAAAGAAATATGATCTTTGCGAAGTAACAATATTTCTGCGGACGTCTCCGTGTTGGATATAATTTACGTGCAGCGTGTAAAACTTTTTCGAAGAAAAATGCGCCCCGGTATTGCACTTTTGCAGTTGTCGTCGTAATAATTTCTACGAACTTCGGCCCATTAATAAGGATAATTTTTGCAGGATGTAACTCTTTACATTTTTCCCGACATTCTGTTTTTCTTTCGCATTTATTTTTCTCTTTCGTTCATTTATCTCTTCTTCTCACCGAGCACGACATAGACGTAATCTTGGACAGTAGATTAATCTCTTTAGCACTATTAATGTTTCATTTATCTAGCGGAGTGTATCTTCTTTTGTAGCATAATTTTCTTTCTATTGTACATTACATCAACCTGTACTAGAATGTTGTATATTATTGTCTACTTGCAAATTCTGATATAGAAACGTTCTATATAATACTATATAGATCAAAATTTTGCTGGTAGTATTATTTTCCAAGGTGTTATATTTTCACGAAACAATGACTTAAAACATTTTACTGTCGCGAATTTGTTAGGGCACACTTTGAAGATTAAACTACAAATCTGGGTATCAAAGAGAGAAAGAAATAAAACGTACACGGATTCAAATGAGACCACTTTTCCCGAGAGGGTTAACGTCGCGCCTGAATCGCGAATTGCAAGCTGTGCGATAATATTTACTCGTCGCCGCGTTCCGACCGTATTGGCGCTCGCATGTGCGCATTTTTTCGCCCACGTTGAACGCAATCAAGAAGTGATACGAGCAGGTACGTACCTACCGCGGCCCGTCGCTTTTTCGTCGGCCGTGGGCCTGAGCCCGGCGGAGGCGGCAAGGTCCAGGGAGCGAAGGAGATGAGAAAAAGGCGTCATGCGTGAGAGGGCATCAACGGCATTCGTGAAATAATAACGGTGTATATAGAGTGTAATTTAGCTAAACGTATGCAGCGTCGTATTGAAGCTCGCCTTCGAGTACAGGGACGTGCTAAGTGAAATGCTTCATTGGCGATGCCTCTCATAAAATAGTTATGTTTAAGAAATACATTTAGGACTTTTAATTTAAAAAGTAATTCG
Source organism: Temnothorax curvispinosus (assembly GCF_003070985.1). Taxonomy (NCBI): domain Eukaryota; kingdom Metazoa; phylum Arthropoda; class Insecta; order Hymenoptera; family Formicidae; genus Temnothorax; species Temnothorax curvispinosus. The sequence goes on along the minus strand of NW_020218370.1, from coordinate 862,889 downwards.
AAAGTATTGAAAATTATCTTTTCGCAACTGACATTTATTAAAAATTTTTTTCTATAATGTATAAATATCCGTTAAGAAAGGAATATTTTGAAAGTTTAAATCTATTATTACATTGACTTTTCAAATTTGTCCTGAGATCTCTTTGAAAATATGCAAACATTATCATAATTTGTAACAAATTGTCAAATCAAACTTTTTGGTTTAGTCTCTTTTCTTAATTCGCTAGAAATAAATGTATATTCTTAACTCTTAATCTCTATTTTGCATGAGGGACCGCGTTTGTATCGAAGTAAAGATGGTCCTGGTCGATCGAACGTGACAAATAGTGCCATTGGAGATAATAGAATTTACGATTGCGCTATATCCGCGTCTATTGTTTCTGTGACGCCGTTGCGCCCGCAATTTTTCTTCACGGCATCGCCAATTGCTCAATTACACTGACACTACTAATCTGGTTGCAATTCATGCAATCCATCTATCTATTTTCCATATTGTTATCATCGAAATTCGATAAAATCGCATTACAAGCGAATTTTAGGAAAATTATAGAGATTTTATAAGTGATTTTGTAGACTTTACAGATTTACGAACTATATAAATCGTGGTCATATTGAAGTCATATTCTACTCTGTGTTGTGCTAATTTTATCAACTCTACATTATTATTTCTGACATCTGGATATACACATAACGGATATTTACATAATTTCGTTCAGCTTGTCGGAATTTGCTTTTCCACATAGGTAGATGATAAACATATTGCTTCTGATTAAAATTAATTCTATATAGCATTAAAATTCTATATAGTATTAAAATTAATACCAATATTAATTTTTCTAAATGCACTTTATTTTTGCAGTCGGGCATGACTTGCGTTTTGCACAAGTGTTTCAATATACATTTTACGTCCCATTAACTGTCTCATTCAAAACTGAATTTTACATCATCCCGAATATAAATATGCAAATCACCAATCGTTTGGAAACCCGATCTGTTTGAAAAATGTTCCAGTTACATAATCGCATTCCATATATTAATTTTCGAACCAATTCATGTCGGAGTTATGCGACTTCAATTTCGCTATGATTATAGCTGTCGTTTTGCAACAAATACTTGAACAAATATCTTCTACATATAATTAATTAATAAAATGATTATTATTAAAATAATTTATATTATTATTAAAATAAATTATTATTATTAAAGGCATTTTGCTAGAATAATATTATCACATTTTTTAATTTTTTTAAGATATTAAATTTTAAAATAAAAATGCACACATGTTACAAATGTTTTTTTAATACACCTACTTCGTGCATGTTAATTTCTCTGATTCTTTTTTTTTAATTTTTAAGTATTTAATTTTAAAAGATAAGCGTACTATTCTGGCAGAAGAAAAATTCCACTTGCTAGAGGAAAAGACATAGGGAATAGTAAATTAGTAAATAGTGAAATATAAAAAAATATTTCCAAAAAGTTTATTCTTATTCTATTTAATTATTTTGTTTATTTACAAAATACATAACATAAATTATTATATCATAAGATATATTTCTTTATTGTAAATTTACTAAGTATCCACTAATATTTCTTCTGTGGTTCCTTAGATCTTTTCGAGGAAGAACTAAAAGACTTCTCTTTAAAAAGAAAAAAAGATCGAATAAGTTCAGTAAGTTGCGGTCACAATCTGGAAGAGATTGCGCAGCGCCCCTCGCGAGGCGACATTTCAGGGGCCCGTCGGGGTCCATCCCTGAGTTATGCCACGAGATGGATAGCCTGAGGCCCGCGGTGAGTAAATTACAAGGTAAGACGGAACGCGCTGACTCCCTCCCGGTGCCCTGGTTCTTCTTATCCTCTCCATGCTCTCTCTCTCTCTCTCTCTCTCTCTCTCTCTCTCTCTCTCTCTCTC
>NW_020218370.1:752236-860971 GCF_003070985.1 Temnothorax curvispinosus | reverse complement strand
CTCTCTCTCTCTCTCTCTCTCTCTCTCTCTCTCTCTCTCTCTCTCTCCTGCCCTACCGTCTCCATCGTGTTTCTGCGAGGGGCCCGAACGTCCCACGAGCATCCAACACTTTGGGCCCTGCTATGAATACACCTTTGGTGTGGCTACTGTACTGCGAGATACACTCGACGCTTTTCGTTCCTTCGGCTTACTCCTCTCTTCCCGTTTCCCTCTATCTCGCGTCGAGCATCTTTTTTTCTTCTTCTTCCTTCGCTTCTTCTTCTGTACTTTCTTCCGCGGTGGATCTCAGCGAACATCTCTTCGTGGCACGCTCGAGTCGTGATGTGTAAGAAAGATGAGTTTTATTGAGGTACGAGGGGGGACCATTAACCCTTTTATGCATCGTTATTTGTTTATTAATGGAACGGATCGTGCATAAATGAAGGGAGCGAATTTATTATTTGGTGACTTCGGTTCAGGATCTTTTTGCGGTGGATTTGGCTTCGTGTACATTAAATTGAGGACAAAAAATTCTTGACGTATTAGACCATTCAAAGTTTTTAAGTTATAAGTAACATATATAGTGGCTTAACTTTGATTGTATTGCAAGGAAAACTATTATATAACACTTATGTACATATAAATTTTAATATCTTTTTTTATAATGTATATATGTACAAATTATATACATATATTAACAATATATATAACATAACTGTCTAATAGAGGATTGATCAGTATACAAAAGTTAACAATATAGTGAATTCTTTATCATCGCAGAAGCAAAAAAAAGACGATAAATTTCTACAAAGTAAGTTATTTGTCCACGACGTAAATGATATGTCTATTTGTCTCAATCCTGCGGATATCCAATATATATGCGTGGAACGACACGCACCATAAAGACGTCACAAGCGTCGCGTTTATCGGACACGACGCAATACGCACGCATTATCGCGACCGCGTTGCGGACAGATGTCGAACTTTTCCCCTTGGCGCGTTGCGAATTTTCCACGCACGTGGCACAGCGGCCGCATATGTCGTCGATAACGGTCATTAACGCGCTGCCGGAATTTTCACGATCCGTGAGTATCGGGCAATGCGTCGACGGACAAATAAGTGGCGTCGCTGTTTTCAGCATTGAGTGCCGGCGCTGAATTTGCAGTTTTGGTTACAGCGATATTAAGAGTGTTCTACTCGACGCGAGACAAAATACACCGTTCTATTTTGCAGTTTATATCCACTGGGATTTTTTTTTATTTGCACCGGTCGCGCTAAATAAATTATTATTAAATATGAAAACTTGAGAAATATGGGAAAGATTTCATTATCTCGCTCTATTGCCATTCATTAAATGATATTATCATTGATGAGCAACATGAAGCATAATGATGCATAAGATATTAATTTTGCAGTACGTGACACTTATTGCAATAGATGCGACGGATTTAAAATAAATAAAATTAAGAAAAATGAAATACATAAATTAATAGATATTGCAACATAATAATTGATGATTATTATTGTGAACACTGTGGTTTATTTGTGAAATAATTAATAATCGAAATGAAATCATATTAATTAGTAATTACTTCTCGTTAGGATGAAAATTGTTACGTATGACCCTCGTGATTTGTTGTTAATTTCGATTTCGTCGTGTTACGCGTCACAGCGAAACACGGTGCGGCCGAATTACGCAAGTTTGTTAATTAATCGCGTTATAGATAACCGCATCAAAATTTCGCGTCGCAGGTTAAGGGTTAATTGCATTCGCACCAGTCGACGCCGTCGTCGCGGCTAAGTCCTTTACGCCACTCAACTGTATGGCAGACGCCAGATTTGCAGCTTCGCAATTTCCATGTGCAACCGCGCAATTACAACTTACCCTCTCTTGTCTTCCCCATTCGGCGAGCGCAATGTTGCAGGCGAAGTCTGACGTTATAATGGTACGAAAAACATACTTTCGCTTATTATCGAAATTGATCGTCCTTATAAATCTAGCAAATCAATGTAAACGTTAAATAAATTTAGAAATCTTTTTTGGTTGCAAGCAAAATTTAATGAAACATTCTTCCCTTTTAATTTGAGGATTTTTAAACATTTTCAAGATATTAATCGAGATATAGGTGTATGAAAAAAAGCGTATCTGAAAAAATGAGATTTAGTGGGCATTGTTTTTTGATAGAATTCAGTAGAAAAAGAGTTTTTGTTATTAATTTGATCGACATTGATATCATGAGTATACGTGGTCAAAAGGCATCGAAAGTTTTTAGCAGACACAAGATTCCAGCTGCAAACTGGGTAAGATAGATTCGATTCGATTTGACGTACATGCAATTGCGTGTGCGTGACTGCGCGAGCAGCGTTAATTATGCATGCGCGCTGTTAATTTCGCGCGCCTGATTTGTCTCCCCCTCGCAATGAATTTCGCACGGTGTTGCGGACTGCGAACGTCTTGCTTTCCAGACAGGAATCCGCTTCGTACATGGATTTATGCGACGTTCTCCTACAGACCGACATTTATTTTCAGTACGCATTGCAGTTAAAAAAAAGTAACAGAGCACCTTGCCAGATTTATTATTACCATAAATTTGCAATTACGTTTCAAATTAAGTTAATGAATTTTTTTTATTGGAGCATAAGCTTCTGTTTTGGGCGATTTAGTAAATTTATAATTAAATATTTTTGATAGCTCACTCACTTTATTATTGCCCTTATTTTACACCCTTGAACGTAAATGTGTGTAATAATTTTCCATAAACTTATTTATCATACGCAGATAAAGATATTTATGAATGTAATTAATAATGCATGAGAGTTTAATAATTATGTGCTTTAAGGGATTTTACGGCAATGCAGAGACAGGTGAAACAAATGTTTTGCATGTTCGCGCAAAGTGAATCGTCTCGATCGCTCTTATCGCGAATGGCGGGCGATTTCCGCAAACCGTGAGCGTGAGGGGCCTCATTAGCGTCCCTTTTTATTCATTCCACAGAACGATTTCCCATGTTGTCCCTCGGAACGGAAATGGCGAGAGCTCCCTTATCGCGGTTCCTTCCTGCTCGCGTAAACCAACCGTGCACCCGACGGCTATCCTCCGGAGTTGCAATTTTGCACCTCTTTGAAGTGCAATTTTCGACGAAAATTATAATGTGGCGTTATTTAGAGAAATTACTGGTTTTATTAAAAGTATCTTATCTAAAACGGATCTATTCGAGTTATTTAACGGAAAGCTTCTCTCTTCATATTTTCCGTAAAAAATAAATATTTTTATATACTACAACTTCTGGAGAGAAAATCGGACACTCTGATGAATAAATCAGAATATTAGCTCATTTAGATAAACTTCAAAATATATTTGAACACACTGAATGAACTCTTTTATATAGTTTATCTGTCAAGACTTCTCTAGAATACTTCCTGCATATTTATCTAAATAATCTGGCAGTAAATTGCCGAATTGTTAACAGTAAAATGTTTTCATGCTCGTGGTGAAGGGACAGTTCGCTTATTCCGAAGCAACGTTCAAGCGCGATGATTCACAAACGAATGGCGAACTCAACAGTGCAAAGCCGCATAAGAGCTATTGGAATTCGTGACCTTCGGCGAAGCGAGGTGCAGCTTGTAATGCACCGTATTTGTGCCCACTTGCGTGGGCGTCAGAGATACGTGCCGTCGCGAGCGTGTTGGGGAAGCTGCGCGAATAAATTCATTTACCGAGGATGCGGGATGAGTTACATGCATCGGAGAGCGCATTACGAAACGCTAAATTAATTTTGGAAGTTGAAAAACTGCAGTTTGACACGAATGCCAGAGAGAAAATGGCGTGTTGCGAAATTTAATCTGCGACTGTTTCGCCGGACAGGAAATAATCCTTCTAAATATCCATATGTTAATATTTCAATGAGTTGAATATTTTAAACCTTAGTTCGAGCATCCGGAAAAGTGGTGTGCATTTGGCTTTTAAATTATGTAGACCGCTTTGAAAAGTTAAATTCGCTGAAGCTATTTCGAAGGCGAATGATTTATTTTATCTTTATTGCTAACGAGATGTCCCCGGCACAATCCACGAGATATTTATGTGGAATAAAATCGCACATATTTTAAATCGCACGTCGGTGAAATATGATACTTTTGAATGATACATACCTTATTCAATATGGATCACGCTGTAGTTCGCGCGTCAAGCGGTCGCTTTGTACCGTCATGTAGCTGCATCGTATGAGCGACCGAATGTAGCTGAAATACGTCCATTCGGGTCGAAATGCCGACGAGTCCGGTCGCGGGCAGAGTCACACCGCATCGTAAATTCATCAGTGTTACAACCGATTAGCATACCGGGAGTGTCGCGGTTCGTATTGTCGTCTACGAGTATTCACCATCTGCCGCGTTGAGATTTCAGAAGATTTGGGCACATTTTCTGTCAGATCGCGATTAAAAATTTCGTGAGCCGCTTCACTCGTCAGTAACTATAACATTGTACATTTGTCGTCAATAAAATTCTATCATGGTGTTGTAGAAATTGCAACAAAGTACTTTTAGCAACGAGGTATATATGATAAACTCGAAATAACGAGTATTAGATAACACAGGAATTAATACAAGTGTGAAAGCGTAAAAATAACAAAGAAAAATTTTATTTATTTTTATTTAATTTTTTATTATATCCGGGATTTTATTTGAACATTCTATTTAATGCAGGATAAAAAAAACTTTAATGAATTCTTGTGGCAGCTAATCGATTATCAACTCAAAAGCGGTTTACGACAGTCATTTAAAAGATGTGCAATAATTTTGTTGCACTTGATGAATTAATTTCAAGATGATTGTAATCCGGAATCTTTCTCTCTCTCTCTCTTTCTCTCTCTCTCTCTCTCTCTCTCTCTCTCTCTCTCTCAGGGTGTACATTGCATCTTTTGTGTGTTTGTTTGAAAGCGGTATCGGAGTTAGCATATTCGCTGTTCCGCGTGCTGCTTTGATAAGAATTCCTTGTCAAGCGTTGCAATTAATATAACCTGGTGCAACATTTCGCGTGTCGCTCGTGTTTTACACGCTCCGCTAAATATCTGACGGTCTGCCGAACGAAGTCCCCGGCCCAGGTCTCGTCCGATTCCGCATCCTTTCGCTTCACGCGACGCCGCGTTTCTTTTTCATTTCGACGAAAGTCATTCCGCCGGAAGGGAAGCAGCGCGGGATACAAAGTGCTACCACGTAATTGGAAACCCTCGAATATCGGTCGTGACTATCTCCGGCATCAGTCTCTGACACCGTGTACGAAACATTGACATCTTGTCCCTTTCAGTGGTCTAATGCAACTTCGTTATTATATTATTATATACTTGCGTACAAAAGATGACCAGGATAAAGAGTAATTAAATATTGTAATAACAGATTGATATTTATATAAATGCGAACACTTAAATGATTTAATCTGATTTAATTGCGATGAAAAGTGCGACTTTTATTTATAAGAATATCGAGGAGTTAAATTGTTCTATACATATAAATAATTTTATGGAAGTATATTGAGCAGATAGAATAAAATTTGTGACATCCGCATTTTTATTACTTTTTCAGTTTTTCAAAATATGTGGACTCTTATTTTTATCCACGTCTTCGAGCGCATTAACTGCGTTCAAAATTTAACTATTATATCAACGGTAAACGAGAATGGTTATAATCACGGACGTTTATAAAAATTTCGGTAGACTTCGGGAACAAAATCAATAATCGTGACTGGCGGAAAACGCGTCGTGTAAACGTGCCAGTCGCAGATGTTATCCCTCGGCAGAATTACCGGAAATCCTCGAAATCGTCATTGATCGTTGCTTTGAGCGAAACAAGCATGACGTATCGAAAAAAAGCCAAACTGTTGTGAGTATGACATGGACGTCGCCAAAATATTTTATAGGGAGTTATTTGTTTTTAGGCATATAATTCTAAAGAGCCAATATTACTAAGCTTGTGTGCGTATAATAATACCAATTAATTATTTTGCAAAAATATTAACGGTTATTATTAAATTGATTGATTAACAAAATAGCATTCTCTTTTTATGTCTTTTTTCCCTTTCTAAAATAACTAAATATCTTTTTTTTTTTGCATAATATGTCACATATAACCATTGTTTTAAAAAATTACTAATACGTTATTAATACTTGATATATTCAGAGTAGTTCGTTATAATCAGCGATGTGCGTTTACGTGTAAAGAATTAATTCTTTACGTTTAGAGTAAAGAATACGTAAAGAATGTAAGGAATGTAAAGAATATGTAAAGAATTGAAAAGATGTGGTTAAGGCCAGTGATGTGCGCTTACGTGTAAAGAATTAATTCTTTATGTTTGGAGTAAAGAATACGTAAAGAATGTAAAGAACGTAAAGAATGTAAAGAATATGTAAAGAATTGAAAAGATGTAGTTCAGGCCATCGCAGTAATAGGTATCTAGATGGAATGTTAATATGAAATTGCTTACTTCACAAAATTCCATTTTATCCCAAAACGCAAATGCGTTTTCTTGCGTCATTCTTGCGGCGCCTGTAATCGAGTGAACATGTTCGGCCAATTTCGTGGATAGGCCGTCGGCCTTATCGAATTAGAAAAAGCTGCGTTGCTTTCCGCGTATCCACATAAATCTGCAGAAAGACCGCGGTCATCCCGCACGGTCACGCTGACGTCGCAGAACCGTTCTTTCTTTCGGTCCAGCGCGTGCCGCACTCTGTCTCTTCCCCGGCCAACACGTGCGTGTTATCGGAAGGCATCGCGCTGTCGCAATGCTACGAGAGCTTTCGCCTCGTCGATTCACAAGGCGTCCCTGATAATCCGTATATGCATGGGTATACTGTCAGGATTTTCCAGTTACACGGACCGGCAGAAATTTTTCCTGGAAATTCAATATCAAAAAATCTAAATCTTTTTTATTAAAATCTTTCCACTTTGAAGAATACGTTATGGAATTTGTATTGGTGCACTCATAGAACATTTTGTTTGCAATGGAATTTTGTAACATTTTTTTTATCTGAAATATTTTATTTAAAATATTTTTATTCAAAATATTTTTACTGTTTTATGTGACAGAACATTATTAATATTCCATTTTCATCCGTTCGTAATAATTCATACTTTTTCCTAGGTTTACATATTAATATTCAATTTTTGTTTTGCGTAAATAATTGGTACTTCTCATTTTTGTTTATTTATATATAAATATACAAAAATATCATTTTAACTTTTATTATGCTATTTAATCGAGGATACATCAATGATGCTATTTTACTTCAATCATCAATCATTGGATTATCGGTCGCGCAATATCCCCTGAATGCGTCTTGAAAATCGGTGTCGGCACGTATAATCGACGCACCCTCGATATCGTCGACAACTGGAGAAGGGGTGGAATAAGGGCCGTTCATAATTGCCAGTGCATTGTGGATATTAATTTAGTGGCTCGTTCATATCGAAAGTAATATCGACCGCCCTGACCAGGGAAAGTCTAATAGAAGTCCCGAGATGAGTTACTGCCTTTAATTTCTCGATAATAGGTGGCTCCGACAGCCCTCCCGACCACCATTGCCCACTCCCCTTTCACTCTCTTTGTCTATTTCCCTTCCCATCATTCTCTCGATCTCCTCTTCTTCCCCTTTTCTTTCTGTCTTTGCTCGTACTCGTTCAGAGTCTACCTCTTACTCTCCTGTCTCTTTTCTCTTTTACCGATATTCTCCAACTCTTCGATTGTTTTCCAATTGTCATTTATATTTTCTCATTTCCCAAATTTCCGTCTTTCTATAGTTACCTTCTCATTTACTTTATCGTTTATTATTCAATTCCTTCATCTTTCTCGTTTCCTCGTCATTCCTTCATTCCTCGTCTTTCCTGTTTCCTTTATGTTCATTTTGCTCTCTTTTCCTTCTTCTTCTACTTCCTTTCACTCTTAATTTCTTCGTTTTCTTCACACCTCTCTTTCATTTTGTCTCCTGTTCCACTCGTTCCATTTCCTCTCACTCTTATGTTCTTTCTCTCGCTTGAGTGTATTTTATTTCCTTTCTATCCTCGTCATTCTCAGCCTCCTTGTTTTTCCCCTCTTGCTTTCATTTCCTCTGCGTACAACATCCTTCTCAGCAACAGCGAAGCGGCCGTCGTTCTAGTTTGCATCCCGCGGGTACCATTGCGGACTAGGTGATTTCGGAATTGTTCGTTGATAGTTTCCGCGTGGGGGACACTCGGGGCCACTAGTTAACTTCGCGACCGGGGCCCATTCATTGGCTCGCAGAACAACTATTTTATTGGTGAGCTCGCAATAACCCCGCCGGACGTTTATCAGGGAACTATGCTGGCCGGCGTTCCCTGTAGAATTGTTGATCGGTAATTATGTGGCGCGTTCGTGCACCGTGCTAGAGTCCTTGTAAAGATTCTCTTCCTTCCGCGGATAGAGTGACAAAACATTTATTATGTTTGTGGTCGTTATATTTTTTTCACGAGGGATATAATAAGAATAATCCATATCTAAATATTAAAAAAATTGAGATTTTGTTAGCATGGAAACGTTTGAATAATTATCATGTTTTTAAATTCATTTGCGCGTTGCAGCGTTGTAACAGTCTTATTGTTATCGCGGCTGCAGTCAGAAGATCTGCAGTTAATTGTTATTCGTAGTATAATGCACGGAAATTTATGCTTTGCGGGAGCTACGTTAAAAATATGGAAAAAAGATACAATGATGGAATTCGTACTTATTTTAAAATTAATTCTACGTGAAATTTGATATAAACCATGAAAATTTTTTGAAGTTTCGACCACGCTTTGCCGCCGATGTTCTTTTAATGCAACATCGAGTTACAAATTTAATAATGTCTGTCCGAAAGAGGATTATTCGACCGCTCGCGTAATGCGGGAGTTGCAGAAAATCCGCGGATGAATATTTCATCGGAACGAGCAAAAAATCGTGTAAGACTTTCAAACGTGTACGCGTATTATATGAATTATTGTTATTATTGTTATCATTGTCTATTGAAAGTAAAAATATTGCAAGTATTTATCCAAAAATGCAAATACATACAGACGTTCCATTTGTGATGGACCTTGACATTCGCGTATAACAAAACAGAAATATCGCATGATAAGAACATCGCATTCACAAGCATTGCCTCTGTGCAGACATTGTGCTTCAACAGTTGATCTATTGAAATTGTCGGTACAAGCGTATTTGAGCGTCGGATGCACATGCAATTTTAAATACAAACTCGCTCTTTTTCTACGTGTTTTTGAACTCGCAAATCGAAGAACGTCTCAATTACGGAGAAGAATTATAATCGTGCGGTAGCTTTCACGGCGGATTCCCTCGCGATCACTCTAAATTCTCCGTATTTCGCGCATGTCTCTAATCACCCCGTGTATCGGCCGAAACAATGGCGGACTCGGATTACGGAAATGGGATTGCCGTCGTCAACTTGAGCGCGTAACGAGCATGCAGTTAGGCGAGCGGCTGGACTAATGACCGTTCCTCAGAGAGGCGGAATCGCATCACCGAAAATATATTTTAAACTCGCCAGGCCAATTATACGTAATTTGGTTCCGTATAATAGTACCAAGTTACCGCACGTCTCGCCCCTTATACTGCCACGTCTGGCTCTCTCTCTCTCTCTCTCTCGCGGGGGTGATACGGCGTTAGCTCTCACCTTCTTAATCGTTTTAGTTCACGCACACGCGTCCGCCCGCTCACGCATGAGCGCCGAAAATCATTACGCAGTGCGAAACTGTTCGTTTCCACCGTTGTAAGTTCGTACGACGCACGCGTGCGGAAGGCGAACGCAACGGATGGCCCAAAGCCGACGTCTGACGGGGATTTTTGCGCGAAATGCGCCACCTCGGTCTCTATTTACGTAATTCTCCTTTTCAAATGTGAAATTGTGTGTAGACCAGAAACAGAAATTGTGTAGAGCGCGTGCTGTTACATTTTTTGTGCAAAATTACGCTTTGTGCAACTTTCGCGATGAGACTACTCTAGTAAAAAAGATACAAATGTGAGAATTATTACGATACTTATTGTTAGACGCAAGTTTATTTGTTACTTTTTTTTTTACAGATTAGATATTTAGAAACTGATTATTATCTTATATCATGCCGAGAATATTTGCGCAAGATCGCCTGAGCACACACACACACACATAGACTAAACACGAAAAAATTAAATTTGAAGATTATATATTTATTATTGAAAACATTTATGTCAAAATTTAATATCTTGTATGAAAAATCTTTTAATCAAATGTAATATGACCTATCATTTTTTATAGTTGTTTCTTTTCACATCGATAGCATTACATTTTATTTCACGTTTAGTTTACATGTATAAAAAAAAGCTTTTACAATTTTTCTTATGTTTATGCTGTCTAAAAATATCTTGTAGCATCAGTCAGCTTAATAATAGAACTTATATTCATTGCGCCGCGACTCGGTTATGCTACTTTGTTCATATCGATACGATCGTCGTAACTCTCTCGAACGTGGAGATCTACGTCGCGACGATCGTAATGTTACATGAACCTTGGTCATCTTTTGCGGTTCTTCAAAGTCGTTATTCCGCTCGCTGTGATTCCAGCAGTTTTACCGCGCTCGTCAACGATGATTCGATCACATGAAATTGTCATCAATGCGGCCTTATTGCTTTGCACGTGTGTCGTAAAATCGTGCGAAAATTATCGTTGCGTTACGTTTGATTTATGGTTCGCATAATCGAAAATTAATATAACAGTATCACGTGTACATTTTTTCTACAAGTGTACGTGACGCTTGATAATTTTTTCATTTGTTGAAAATTTATTTGTCGAAAAATGCGGAGAATTTAAAAGTTAGATCACCGTTAAAAATTTCACAGTTTTTAGAGTTGGACATAATTATACCATAGAATTATACATGCACTTAATTGCAACATGCTCATGCACGTTGCTCTCCATTAATGATGATATCGATGACGTGTCGACGTATTTAATAATTCCGTCGTAATTGGAACGGCTATATCATTACAATTGAATATAACATATCTCTCGTCGTGCTCTCCGTAATTCTGGTAACTTACCAATGCCTGGGTTGTTATTTAATAATGAAACTTTTCAAGCTGACGCCTAATAACCTCCGACAGTGAACGGAACGCCCATCATTATACTTAAATAGGAACACACGTATCCGTGCTGCACGATTCTGGTGACGTATCGATATGTTCCGAATGCCATGTAATATCGACGCAGCGGGGGTCGCGTGTTTGCGTTCGCACGAGTGCATATGCGGCCGATCTCACCGATTCGTCATGATCGGACGGGACCGTAGAGAAGGGACCACAAAGCGGAGAGGGAGGGAGGGGCAGCAGCATATATCCTCGCGGCTGCGAAAATGCCTCGTTGATTAAATCTATTTTGGGTAATCGACGATGTATGAATGATGGCGCGCTCATAAGGGGGGTGCGTCGGGTCTGGCGTCCGAGAAAATACGAGCTTATCGGGGGTATAACGGCCGCGATCCGGCGCGGAACTTCCTCAGTATTTCATGGAGACATTCGCTGTTATCCCGAGCGGGAGTTTGCCTACGGAACAAATCGAGCGATCATCTCCCTCGCAATTAACGCTGAAAATATCAGACCTCTTCCGATTATATCCGTAATCGGACAGCACGTTTCTCGAACAGGAGAGGTATAAAAGAAAAAAAGCAGAGGTTGCACAAATGGATATAAAAAATATTGCTCTGATAGACATACCTATATATAATTACATTTATTTTAATATTTAAGCTATATACACGATATAATAACGTAAGTTAAGTACTTTTATTTTTCAGAAAACGAAATAGATTTAGAAGTAGTATTATATTAAGTATGACATTAAAACGGTTGTTGCAATCGCAAATAATTTCAAACTGCATTTTTGAAAAAAAAAGGTAATTTTTTTCAATTAATTTGCTTTAATTATGATGAAAAATTAATATTATTTTGTTATTTTATTTATTAAGATTTACGATTTACTTTTTTTACTCATGTGCACGCAAATGCTAATCAAAATAAGATAGGGGCGTATAGAGGGATAATATAGAGAAATATAGAGAAATATAGAGCAGAAATATAGTAAGGAAAGGAATATTATAGATATATAGAGTACTAGGAAAATTCTATTCCATCTGCAGCTCGAGGAGTTAAGGTCGCTGTACCGATGTTCTGGACTCAACTGGCATGTAAGCTGTAAGCCGATAGTTCCTACGATCCGAGACCATTATCACGTACGCACAGGCGGTAATGTCTGCGTATACATCGACGAGCGTGTATGCATTGTGACGGATATCGACTTTATGTTCGGCTGAAAACGATGAGAATTCCGCCTTGTATGACACAGAACCGTGTGTTATGTCTCAGAATCTATATGATCCGATTTCAGTTATCGTTAGGTATTAGATTCCACAAACTGGTTCCGAAAACATATATTTGATTGGCCCGTTATTAACAAAAATTTAATCTGTATTTATTTGTTACAAGTCTTTAACTATCATAATTAAGTATTTGTATTAATTATAGTAAATTCCTAACGTGACTTAAAAAGTCTGACAGATAATATAATAGGATTCGTTTATACGTAAATTAGAATTCTCCGAAACCCTGCGAATGCGAAGGCTTTATAGAAATTAAGACTGATTAGCGTGTCGTGTTAACGAATCGGATTTCGAGCTTTGTTTGAGAAGTGTTTTAATTTCTGCTTTAAAAGATTAAAGCAGTTGATTCACTTTGACGCGCAATGTTGGTTTTGAAAGCCAGGCATGTAGCGCCGATGATTGAATGTTTAGCATGTTACATGGCGTGCGTTGTACGAAATTACAGAGTCGATGGTTGGTGCCCGTGCTACTCTTCGACGAGACACCGTGTACGCGGGCAGCGCCGATACTAGTTAGGGTCGCCGAGGGTTGTTTCGCAGGGGGAAAATAGCCGGGACGAACAATGTGGTGCGTGTGTTTTTTTACAATTTGCCTGAGAATAACCTTTAATTTCTCGTTGCGCCGAGAGAGCCTCTCACACCACGGGAACCCTCGGTTTTCTCACATGGATATATGTGAACGTCGGGCGTGTGAGTCGCGTCGTATTAGTATCCGTGTAATCAACTCGCCAATTTTTGCCAGACTCCAAATTTTACGCTTACACGGGACTTTTGGTGCATTATTAGGTCGTATAGGTTTGAAAGCAATAATGGGAGAACAAAAGGTTCATTTTGCTAAGCGTGAGAACAATTAGCGTTAAAGTTAGAGCATGAAAATTATTGCAGGTAACGATTCATAAGGTGTAAAATTCGATACTTTTGTAATACAGAAAAACCAACACGAAATACAGCGTGCAAATACATAGAGGAAACTCCCCTATTATGAGATAGGCTCTTAATATGCAACAGCGAGGTTTCTGCTAAGGCCCTATCTGTTGGTTCCACCATGAACTTATTGCCTTTAAGGTAAAACCTATTTAGTGAAAAATTCATTGTTTGATCGTGTGTGTAGTCGTTGCAGAGAAAGAAATTGTGAAATTGGATGTTGTCAAGTGTTATGGATATGAGTCTTTAAACCTTGTTTATTATATAATTAATAAATATTTGGCAATAAGTTCTGCATGCAGCGAAAGAGTAAGGTCGTATTAATAGGAAAATACGGGATATGTTGAGTTGCTCAATTGTAGAGATTAGATTTGGTGATCGCGAAACCGCAAGGCGTGGTGCTCGTAACATGAGATACTCAGGGTACTCCTGGGTTGCTGGAGTATGAAAGTTATTGTATAGTAATAAAAGAAGAGAAAATACTATATTAACGTTAAGGGAAGGTTTATACGAATTTATAAGACTGTGCTGACCTTGATTTGAGAGGGAAGGGTGGAGGGGGAAGATTAGGTACAATATTGAGTATAAGTGGGTTTACAATTGTTGCAAATATGCTTCTCCATTACATTTGTCTTTCAAAAACTTTAAATCAAGTTTTTTAATTGCAATATCATGTATTTTGCACTTTATTAGCGATTTCCCGGAGTCTCTCATATTAGGAGCACACTTTTGCGATTTTGCCGAAAGCTCATTTTTTACATTTTTCTAATTTTTAGCAAAATTAATATTTAAATTAAATTTTACATTTTAGCATGTTAAAGCTTATTAAATTCCCTTCAAAATGACCTACTATATTTTTCAATTCTGCCTATAGACTTCCGGCAATCACACAAAATAGATATGGTATCTCATAATCGGGCACTTTCCTCTATAACAAAGGAAATAAATAAAAGTATATGTATAATAGATGAAAAATAATTGTTTTATGACTAAAGACGCTGACTCACAGTTGCAATCGTCATCAACCGCTGTAATCTCTTTCGAAGCATCAGTGGACTCTCTTTTCCCGGTAGAGGTTTCCTTTGGCAATACACAGGCGTAATGCGTTTCCGCGGAGAGCGTGCACACAGTAGCAATGGATTTGCGTGCTCAATCGGCGCCGTCGAAACGCGGGTTGATTTAGATACGTACAAGGGAGAGAAAGAGAGAGAGAGAGAGGGGGGGAGGAAAAGAGAGAGAACGCGCGCCCTTACTAGGGCTGAACTCTGACTCACCTCTCGTGGTTCGGGGATGTAGTCTGGCAGCCAGTCACCCGCCTACCTACCCCCGAGCAACCCCCCGATGGCTCTCCTGGCCCCGAGCTACACACGCAATTACCATCCCTGATTGGATTAGGCGGCGTCTTGATTTGAACCCGGCGTCGACAATCTCGCTCTCGAACGCGTTTACGCTGTCTGTCGGTAAAGCTACCGGAATTCGTTCTGCGTAGAATAATAACAACCAAGGTCGGAGGATCCTGGAAGAGATGCGCGAGGAGACCGCAAAGCGAAGCCACCCGAGAAGCCATCTGCATAATTAATTCTTAATGACAACGTTGATAATTCTTCCTTCTACGCCGCGACTGCGATTGATATAGAAAAAAAATTATTTAAATCTATTACTTCTAATAAGTAATATTTAATATAAGTAAATTTTAGTCTATATAGTTCTTAGAAATGTACATTTGTTTAGAAGATTAAATTTATTTTTATTATTATTGTTATATACGTAAAGTATCAAACAGGAAAGAAGGATAAAGGTTATAAGATAGTAAAAATAAAATGTTTAGTATAATAGTTCGTATTGATAAGCTAAATTCGTAAAAAAAAAGAGGACGCGATTACATCTAGTATAGAAATTTCTAAGAACAAAGTAAACGAAGAATTATTGTGGTCAGGACTACAATATTTCTCTCATCGCGTGATTAATGTTTAGCGTATGAATTGAACTTAAACCGCCGCGAAGGAGGCAATGCACGCGCGCGTGCCTAATGATGCACGTAACAGCCGCTTATTTTCTATTTCTTACACGCAATTACAGCTGTAACCGTCGACTGCGACCGGCCACTGATTCGATTAGCGATTTCTAACACTTGCGCGACTTAATGGGCGGCAATTAGGGCTGCTTGGAAAGCGACGGGATGTCACGCACGTTCGTTCGTCGCAAAACGCGACGCATTTAGACACATGCACCTGAGTACGCGTGTGCTGGTACTTGTATCGATACCGAGTATTAGCCGTTTTTGACGCATAAATTTTGTATGCGAAAAAAATAAAGGAAAAGTGTGTATGATATGTTTTCCGATCTTTTTCTTTGTAACGATGCGTCTCTGATTTATTTTTCTCCGCACGATAGTATCATTAATCATTTACTTTTTAGTATAAAATATAAATATTAATAATTATAGAAAAAAAATATAATAATCGAAAAATTGTTAAAATTAAATAGCTGTTTTTCAATGACAGAATGAAATAAATTAAATACTAATCTGGAGAAATAATTCGTCATTTTTTGCATAATGCAAAAAGAATATAGATATATGAAATTGTAAAAATAAAAATTACAAAATATCGAAAATTTAGCTGATTGCATGGCTCACATTTGTGATATTTAGAAGATCTCGCCATAAGCGACATTTTTATGAAAAGAATTTATATGGAAGAATATATAAGGGACACCATTGTGGATCAATAGAATCATTTCAAACGATTATGCCGGATGCTACGAACAGTGGAAGCATTATTGAGAGCAATATATAGATGCTGGTGGTTCATATTTTGAAAGGAACCTTTATAATTTAGTCACATGCAAATATATAATAGTTAAGGTTTTATCAATTTAATCTCATTACTTTTCTAACAGACCTCGTATATTACCGACCCATGCAATTAACTGATTTGTAGGCGTCTTTTTATAATATTTATTTTTACAAATTTATATATGTATTCTTTCTGCACTATATACTAATAAAAATAACAGTTTTTTTTCCTATAATATATTAGTATTTAATTCATTTTATTCTGTTTATTTATTGCAAAATAACTGTTCAGTTAGTTTAGCTCGCAGTTTAGATTCAACAAGTTGACAATTGTCACTCTAAATGTTTCCACATCAAGAGATTTTGAATTGTAGTAATTGAAAATAAATTAAGCTTCACTGGTACGAAATATGCCAAAGTTACAATAGTCTAAAATTATTATCTATTTGATTTGATTAATTACTGAATTTAGCACAATACTGGTATTATCAAAGATTATATATTTATTTAAATTATTTATCTAAAATTAAAATAATTTTCTATTTACGGATTTGCAATTAAATTATACCAACAATATGCAATCTTGGTATACAAGGCGTAAGGAAATATCAAGTAGACTTTGGCAATATATAGGTAATTCGTCAATAAAATATAAAGAATAAACAGGCAAATCATACAAATGAAATGAGTTAATGACGCTTCGTTCCATCCTCGATACGCGTAATAACTTTAATCGCGGCTAATGACAAGCTATACAATACAATCTCGCATAAAACGGTGAATAGTCAGCGCGCAGATAATATTGGAATTAATGGATATGAATTATTACCAGCCATCCTGAATATGTGGATTATCGCGAGCAACAATAACTCGACGAAAGTGCAAAGGGACACGAGTGCCGCATATATTAACGATGACATCTTATCGCCACTTTCATTATCTCATCTTGAATTGTAATTAAAACTGATTACGGCCGATTTATTTAATCGTGAGATTTGCATTCGCCTTCGTCGTGATTAATTCATACATGAATGAGAAGTGGCCGGACCATTTTGTAATCTTTGTCGTCTCTAATAGACACTTTTGCTTTCAAAAACTGTTCTATATCGTCTGAAAGATGTTGTGACAAGAAATCATTATATAAACTTGTTTTCAGAATTAATTAGTCTTTTGGTTATATGCGAGGATGAGAAACGACATTCCTGAAGATGCGACATGTAACAACGTTGTTACTCGTAATAAATTCGAATCTTCCTCTCTGTTAATCGAGTTTTATTATAATATGTCATATTGTTTATTATTGCAATTTAAAGATGTATTCTTTTTATATGTAGCTATGTATTGTATTCATATACGTTTTATTTAATAAATTATTTAATTTTTATTAATTGAATTTTATTACAAAATGCCGTATTTTTCATATTTAATTAATTATATAATTCCTAATTTATATTTTGTTCCTTCATATTTTGACGTGTAAAGTATAAAACATTTTTCTATGCTCTACGTATTGCATCTGCGGCATCTAACGCATACAACGGCCCTGCGGCGTATACGTAGGGTAGACCGGGGACAAAAGTAACATTTTGAGTTTAAGATTTTATAACAGTTAAAATATAATATCTACGTAAAAAAGACCTGTACCTTTAGATGTAGAATTTATTTGACTACAAAATTTTCTTGTGCTGAATTCAATAATGTAACTAAAAAAAAAGTTATTATTGTTTAAAGAATATGAGGAATACTGTTACAACCGTCCCAACCCCCGGGACAATTGTAACAGCAGAGGGGAACGATTGTACCACATCATCTATAAACAAAATAATGGTTATTTAGTAGGTTTATGTAATCAATCTTACGAATTTTCTATAAAAAATGTAACTTTAATTGATAAAATAATTTGTTACATGACAATATCAGTATTTTTACATTATAGCAAACAAAAACAAATAATACTGTTTTCTCAACTGAAAGATTATTTATAATCATATATATTTAAAGGGTTAGGTTAAGTTGAAGTTGTCCCCGAGCAACGGGGACAATTGTAACGCTACAACTGTCCCCAGGCATTGATGTTACAATTGTCCCCTAATGATATTTTATGATTTGAAGTAAATTTTTTACATAAATATCTGGATGAAAGTCAATCGTATTATGCAAATCATCAACATAAATAATCACTAAAACATATAAAAATAAAACCTTATACCTTCGGTATAAAGAAAGAAAAATATTTCAGATTTTATGCACGTAAGAAAACTTACTTCAGGAAGGAAAAAAGTAACTTCTTCTCCTGCACACGTGCACGTTCCGCGAGGGGCGGCAATGAACTAAGGAACAAATGCCGCTTTATCTAGCGGATCTCGCCTCGCGGTCATACACATGTACCTTTTATAGTTTAAGAAATATTCACGATGTTACAACTGTACCCTGTTACTTTTGTCCCCGGTCTACCCTACCGACGAGTGCATCGCAAGTGCGTGACATCGAGTCGTTTTCGAAGCCGTAATTACCGACTATTAGGAAATGAGTGTTAGAAATGACGGATCGATTGAAGGAGATTGGACCCGCGGAGCAAGAAACGAACGTTCTCCAGTATCGTGTGAATTAAGTATTATTAAACGAACACCACCTAGAGCAATGCACGGTGTTTTAGAAAGCGTGTGCGTGAGACTTCAATTTTACTCTACATTTTCAATTGCTAGTATGCGACGTTTTTGTTAAGGCGAAGTCAATTTCAACTAAACCAAAGAATTCGTATAAATGGTAGTAGTAATGATACCTGAAACCTGAAATACCCATTAATCAATATCGAGAATCGACAAGTTATGATGCATTAAATTGTGCGTGGAAGCAAATGAATTAACTCAAGTTGCAAGCAAAATAAGGTTTATCTTTTTACATCAGTTAGAAACATTTCAAATTTTTTTGCATCTAGTAAATTATATAACGTGCGATTAAATGTAAATTTATATTTAATATATACATTTTCAGTATATATTAAATTTTATATATAAGCTTATGTAATCCTCTCTTCTCTCTCTAAAGAAGTTTATATATAAAACAATAATTTATTCTCTTTCAACTTTGATCTAAGGAGAAGGGATCTAAAGGGATCTAAAGGGTTATAAGCCTGATTGAGAATCTTACTGTGAAAACATTCGATATACATTGATATTTATTGCACCAATTGCACCAACTAACAGAAGCAAACTATTATAGCTTCGAAGGTAGAGATAAGACTATGTGCGGTCTCGTGAAACACGACGAGGAATATCCTCGGGGATTGCCCGTGTCACGTGTCGCCGGGACACTTTCGATCGAGCTTCCAAGTTGACGAGAAGGGGGAATGCCAAATGGACGGCTTGGTGGTAGGAAACGGGCATGAAGTGATAAATGTTCACGCCCGGTACATTGCTATTCGACGCGCGCGTCATCGTTACGCACAATTAATGATGGACACTAATAATATGGCTTTTAGAGAAATACGATTTTTCCGAAGTAATTGCATTTTTAAATTATTTCTATATTATCAGGAAAAAATACACAAAATTATTGATATCGTAGCAATTACATTATTTATTTTATTATTGCTATAGATATAATAATTATATATTACACAATAATTGCTACCATTATTATATCATTATCATGTCATATATAGCATTCCAAATCTTTCTTTGCCGATTGGTAGAATATTTTAAAACCTCCTCAATATCATTCATGATTCTTAGCGTGCCAGAGTTTCCCCATTCGACAATACATCAAGACGTTTATACTCCCCTAAGTATTCCCGTATCGCGGCACCCTTTTCGATCCCTTTTTCCCCAAAGAGCGGTGCTCTCGACGTCAGTTCGCAAGACAACTGGAAATGCAATGGATTTGGTCGAGTATCGTTGGAGAGAACCATCCGTTTGAGATCCTTGGGTGCCTTCGACGGCGGGGTTTCGATAGGGCGCGCCGATTCTCGGCGGGACTTAACATGTGCACTTTATTGTCTCTTAGGCGGAATAACACGCGTTATTTGGCGCGAGACAAATGCTTAAGTCAAAGGATACCGGAGTCGGCGGGGACGGCCGCGAAACTTCGTATATCTTCCGAGGCCGGTGTTTCGCCTCATAAAGGCTCGACCGGCTGTCCTTTTTTTCCTGCACCCTTGCCTGTCGGGTGCACGGTGGGTTGCTCTTTGTCATTCCTTTTATAGTCGTCGCGAATGTTGCCACGGAATGACGCCAAAAAATCTTTAGCGTCGCGAAAAGCGCACTCGTATAGTGGCTAATATACTTTATCGAAGGAATCAAGACAGACTATATTAAGAGCAAGAGTTAAATGTGTATATGTATATGATTTAAGTAAACAATAAATTTAATTCAATTTAGAAAATGTTAAGTTATTTACGAAAAAGTTATTTACGAAACGGAATACGTCTCTTGAATTAAATTTCGAAAATTCTAAGAAAACCCTTGAGATTGATTTAAATATAAATTGGAGTATTTAAGACGTTATTTCCCTTTTGTCATCCCGGAAACGTTGTTCGGGAAGAAATAATTAAGTCTGAGATATACAGTGTGTCTCAGATTCTTAGCGCTTTCCATTATTTACCAGGCTCTCTCTGTAATTGACTAATTTGACATTAAATATATCCTTGATAGCGATATTTTTTTTCAAAATCCAGGGAATAAATTTTTAAAATTGTATAAAAGTGAGGTTTTTTGAGCGAATAAGAAAATAATATTTAAAGAATTTATTGAACGATAGGTATATAGACGATAGATGTTGGATTTCTTCCGATTCTTTTCTCGGAGGGCCACGGTGGTCCGAAGGAAGGAGATCCTTTCGCGCTTATTTCCGCGCGATCTGCGGACGGAACGAAGCCTCCGGGAGGCGGGACGTTATTACCATAAAATAATGAAACGGGATCCGGACGCATTACGGGCTCCGCGCGGTCCATTATGCAGGGGTGAGAGCCGTCTTCCTACTCCATCTCGAGGCACGTATGCCTCACTGGACGGACAGATAGCCACCCGCAATGACGGGACGAAAGCCTTTCGAGGCTTTCCCCAAGGTCTATCTGACGGTCTAGGCAAACTATGCATGTATCTAAGCTTCGCATCCTTGAGGGAGAGCTTGTAAATAATGAACACTGGCGAAATTCTATAATGCTAAATATAATAATATATCAGATAATTTTATAATTTTTATATGAATTTTATAATAATGGCCATTCATTAATTAAATTTATGTGCCTAGAAGTAACAGTATTTGTATTTTGTGCATAGATCTATGTATCTCAAAACGTACGATTGCTATCCTAATTATATAGCTGTCGATAATAACTATATTTAATTTTACATTTTTAGGAAATATAAAAAATTATACTAATATTTATTTTTTTATCATGCGTCATGTAAGAATTATATCGCTTGCGGTTGTATTGCTATTATGGCGTTTCTTTCCCGTCGAGATATTATGCGAGGAAATTTATGAGCGAGTGGTCGCACGAGAGTGAAAAGCGGAAACGCTTGGCAGTCACGAGAGCGCACCGCAATAAACGCATCTTGGTATATACGATTCGATATATCGGCTCATGATTTTCGGTCCCGGAATCGAGAGGCGCGTCGTGCACGACATACCGATGGCGCCGAAAGACGAATGGCTTGCGCGCGTCGCGATGGCTACACCCCAAATCTGTTCGAGATTTGGCGATGCCGACGGGACTTAGAACGAGACTCACGTTCTCTGTCGGGAAAGGACGATGAGTGGCTCTTCGTAGGGAGGGGACGCACTCACGTACCGAGGGCCTATCCTCGGTATTCGATCCTTTCCTGCGAGGATTGTTTGGCCGCTTCTATATAATTCGGCTTGTATTCGTTATTCAGCGAGACCATTGAAATTTCGGGTTATTTCTATACTCGGCCATTGCCGGTTCTTAAATTTCAAATATTGAGAAATTGTTTAGTTGCAAATATATTGTAGATTATTATTAAAAACTCAGATTTTATTATTATTGTTACCGTCGTTATTGTTATAACTCTTATGCATACTTAAATCTTCTTTCGTCTATTTATTCTATATAGCTAAAAGGTGGCGAGAGATAGAAGTTAAGGATTTCTCGAGAATTGCAGAAAATCATTTACCTCAAGTTACTACAGTTTACTTCGATAGACGACGAAACCTTCCCCTTTTCACAGTCACCGGCTAATGGAAGGTGTCGAAAAGGCTCTCGGGAGGGTAGCAGTGGGTGGAAATTTACACAGGGGCGGAAGACTGGGAGAGTGCAATTCCAATCTCGTCTCGACGACGAGGCTTGCCTACTACACGCCGGGTGTCATTTTCATTTCTGCTTACGAGGGCTCAATCGAGGTGCGTTCGTGGTAAGAGTTGACGCGATGCATTCGATGCGCTTGCTCTTTCGATCTGATACGTGCAGTCATCGAGTCGATGTGAGATACCCCGCTTTCGACAAAATTGATAACCCGCGAGCGTTTACCCTTCCCTGCCATCGGATATATGTTTGCGAAGATCCTCCTCTCGCGTAATCCTAATTGTTCCTCTTCCGCGCTGCCTTAATTGGATGTTTTTTTTTCCTATTTGTTGTGAATGCAGAGACAAGCGATTTTTTAAACGTTTCTTATAACATTATTATTTCTGTTTTTCAAATTTTTTTTACATACTTTTGTTTACTTACTGTAAAAAGCTTTGAGTTTTTCTTTAAGTTTTGACTGTTGCTTTCATTCAATATAGCTTTACTTTCCAAGAGACAAAGGCCTATTTTTTTTTAAATGATATTGTATGCTCAATTTTAAAAATTTAGAAGCGTGAAGTAATAGAGAAATAAAATTGATTTATCAGGTACAGCGGAATAACATAACATATTGATGTTTTATTGAAAATCATATAATTAGAACAATGCATTTAGTTAAGCAATAGTTATATATTAAGAAATATTATTCTCGATTACATTTTTTATTAACGTACACATTAAGAAAGAAGTTTGGGTTGCAATTTTCGAAGACAAAAAAAAATATCTTACGGTATCGCCGATAGGCGAGAATAGGCTATTAATTTTGATGGATGCATTGAATGGTCCGACAAGTATCGATTCTCGTAATACACCTGTGCCGTGATCGAACTCATCGCGCCACGCCGGTAGTTTACACGCTCGCGTCGACGAAGAATGAACGTAACAATTTGCCGAAGGAAGTTTAATGCACATCCTCGATCACCAGCCGTGGACCACCGGTGCGTTTTTCTCGGGAACCAGGAAGGGAAGCAATTTTTCGTAAAAGCAGCAACCCCTTACGCGCATCCTGCACGCAACCGATTCAGATTGATGCAGGTAGTGTGTTCGTTTTTTGTTTGCGCCATATTTCCTGAATTACAAATAACGCCTCAATACGAGAGTCGTAAAGGTGAAATAATTTCATGAAAAAAAAAGGCGCAAGACATTCTTGATAATGAAGCAAAAATAAGGGGGATATTATGAATTTAAATATATAATATTTAAATATTCAAAATAATGGCATATCAATTTTCAGTCGAGAAGAGGAAGGAAAGAGAAATTTCTTTCCTAAATTTTAATTTTTCTCAAATTTGATCCATTTTTTAAATGTTAAAAAAAAATACCGAACATAATTTTACTCCGCACGCGCGCGCACGTTAATACTTATGCTTTTATAATATCAGAATGATTAACAAATGCTGATAGTAATTAAGATAGTAAGAAAAATTATAATGCTATCGACATTTATCGTTGTAGTCCGACTTTTTTCGCATTTGTTTTAACGTGCCGGTATAGTCCTAACGCAAACGTATTCGACCACATTTTGCGCAGCTGCGCCGAAGTGCATGTTATATGTCAAGCTTGATCTCGCATTGGCAGGGAAATTCGCGCAGCGCTAAAATCCAAAATCACGCGAAATCCGCGACGAGGGAGGACTGTCGGATGGCTGTCACAATTTCCGGATTTCAATATTGACGGTTGCGGAGAGCCGCTCGCGCGCGCCTGCGTTATCCAATGTGCAAACTTTCGCCCTGTATTTTAATTTCGCGACGCTCAATATGCCGTCGCCTCCGACGTTGTCGGCGCCGGCGCTCTCTCCGTCGCGGAGAGAGTTCGCAATAACAGTTTAATCCCCGGTGATGAGAGTCCCA
This sequence comes from Temnothorax curvispinosus, assembly GCF_003070985.1. Taxonomy (NCBI): domain Eukaryota; kingdom Metazoa; phylum Arthropoda; class Insecta; order Hymenoptera; family Formicidae; genus Temnothorax; species Temnothorax curvispinosus. Next base: position 836,710 of record NW_020218370.1, on the reverse strand, counting down.
TAGAGTCCCCCCATCGCCCTCCTCTTCCCTCTTACCCCTTTCAGGAAAGTGCACTTCAATCAAGCCACGTGTTTGATTTGGCGCCACCCAAGACGCACCGATAATAATCGATAAATCCCCTGTTGTCTAGTCCGCGCACTCGCAGCGGATTCTGTCATGTGGTTTCCGCTCGCACGGAGATACTCTTCACCGGGAAATAATATATCCATCGACAATACTTAAATAACATTTCGCAAGATTGCATAGAAATAAGTTAGTATTTATTTACCGTGTTCTGTTACTTCACCTTCTGTTCTGTTACAGCTTTAGATGCCACGAATTAAATTTTGAGCTGTCGTTAATCTTTGTTGCGTATTATTGAAAGAAAATATACTGCAATAGAGAAAACTATATATTGGGCGATTTAATTTCACTTTCTTTGTGGTTGATTTTATATCCGCAAAACGCATATTATTTCTATTTTACTTCTAAATCTTTACAATGTTGCAGTGCAAGAGCTTTTCCGCGTCTTATATCTCGTATTCTGTATGTAAAATGCAGCGCGCTGTATGATCAGAGAATACAGGGGATCAGAGGTTCCAGAATCGCGAAGAAGCGTCAGGAAGTGAAAGGAAACCGGTGAGACAAGGAAGGCGAAAGGGCGCACGGGGGTTATATCATGATATAGGGCGGAATGCGAGGAGGGGTGATGGAGGAGGGGCACTGGCACGTATGATTATACATCATCATGTACGATTATGGTCGCTCGCCTGTGCGAGACCGGCGCATTACGAGCTTATCGCAGGCGTGTACGATAATCGTTAAATTGAGATAGAGCATGCAGACGGGTCCATGATGATACGGTCGAATTTTGATAGATATATAAAGCGCCAGTTACCATCCACATCTCCGTTCGATACGTTAAACAATTCAGAGGTGTCTCATACTCTTGAAACTGTGAAAGTTTTTTTTAATATATTTACAAAAATTATTATTAAATCTCTTATATTAAGTGTAATTTTTTTAAGATTTTTCTGCAATATATAATCTACATCATTGCAAGAAATTTAGTTTAAATTAAAAAAAATTAGAAGATAGAAGTACCTATGTAGACATATTTAGCACCAAAAATATGAAAATATATAACAATAAGTTTTGCTTTGAGAACGCTTTAGGAACATATATACTTTAATACATATGGATCTGTCTTATCTTTTAATAATTTAAAGGTAATTATAAAATCGCTTAATTAAAAAATGTTGAAAAATTTATATGATAAGAATATAAAAGTTAAAACCGAAAATAGAGAGAGAGAAAGATATGACGCGTAATTAAATAAGAAACTTCTATCGTGTCCATATTTGACATTTTATATGACATTTTTGTGGCAACTTGCATTTTTCAGTTTATACAGATCATATATAAGCTCATTTTAATTCCTAATAGAATTTCTAATAGAGGATCTAATCGATGAGAAGCTGGAGGTAGAGATAGATAGATCGACGTGGTCTCGGCAAACGGGGAAGAATAGACCGCGAAAGGGGTTGGAATCCTAATTAACAGCATTGATCCGCGTTCATTTGCATGCGTAAACAGAGGGATCGGTAGGCGCACTCAGATTCTTGGTAAATCCAAGAGTGACTCTAACGCATAGGATAACCCTTCCCAGTCCCGTCACTTTCCGCAGAATGAAGCAGAATACAGAAACGATGTGATTCTGAACATTACAATGTGCACAAAGGCAAAGATAATGCATCGATCGACGTAATCTTTTAAAGAGAAATTAGTTTATTATAATTAGAAATTAGATATCTCATACTATATTATTAGCAAGTAGTTAATGTAAAAAATTAGAGTCAGAAAGAAAAGCAGGAGAGAAAAAAAAAGAAATATTTTTGCTATATAATAATAAAATATTAATTTAACAAGAACATTTTAAATTAATACAATGTTGCACGCGGAAATTGTTTATTACAGGAGCAACAATATAGTATCGTCGGTGGAGGAGATTCGGTGATCTCGTCTCCTCTGTATCTTCATATCCCGTGGAGCGTGCGCTCAAACAAAGACATTATACTCTGCGCGCCGTGATTACTGTCATTAGCTCGTGGACATCCTGTTGTATCTCTCCCGATATAATTTCCACGACACCCTCGAACGACTGCCGTGGCGACTGGAGTATTGTATACTGGAGTATAATATTCACCTGTAGAAAAGCCCCATGTTCTGAAACGCTATAAAACCCTACGATCGAAACGCAAATTCACGTGAATTTATTTGCGCGAAATTGTGACATTGTGTTCAAACTGAAATAGAAATTGCAATATCGGAAGAAGCAGTAATTAATTAGAAAGATAACGTATACTCGCCGAATATCACGAAACTGACAGTGGCTCGTGAAAATATTTGAAGAGTATCATTCAACTAAAATTCACAGTTAATAGTTATACCGATGCTTGAATACTTTCGCGGATCACCGTACTCTCTAAAAATGTTCTTCAAATATTTTTTCAAAAGTCATTTGAGTGCTTTTTATGTATAAAACTTTTTTTCCAATCAACTGCGAGGTCTGTGTGTTTTTATAAAGTTTTAATTAACGTTAGGGATAACATTTTTATATAAACCGTGATGTTTTCGGTACTGTGTTTGCAAGCTTGAATAATTCTTCCCAAAGATCTTTTAAATATTCGCTTAGAGCTCTCGATAAACGTTTGGCGAGCCTGTCTGCAAATTACAGGCGCGTTACTTTTGCGTCCGTTTAAACGGAACTAACGAGAGCCATCTCTTGCGAAAAAACGAATTTTACGGAGTCGCCGATGGCAGGTTTATCAACGAATACGAGAAATTTCTGATCTTCGTTATGAATTTTTTGTCGACATGCGCGCGGAAAATTTGATGGGTCGACAGCCAAAGTAACCGGGCCGAGAGAGAGCGCTGTGAAATCGAAGTATGGCTTCGATATCCGCGCCGATGAATCGCCAGCAATTGATATGAGCGCTTGGACCGAGAGCTTTCCTTTTTAGACATCGAGATCAAACGTTTTAACCAGTCGGTAAACACGTGCGAATTTGCTTGCGCGACTGAAATAGTGATATCGTTAATTGATCGTTCGTTTCAGCTTCCGATAAAAATGCGATATAACGATAAGCACGTAGACTATCATCATTTTTCACGGAAGTTCTTCAAATCTTCTTTTATTTGATAATCCTGTATATCGTAATTATTTATTTGATCCTACGCGTAATGTTCGTAAAAGATTTTGAAATTTTTTAACGTGATATCATTTACAGTATTTTATATTAATATCTCCACCTAGTTTCTTATATCTGTCGAGAGCAGAAAAACATCATGACTATTCTACGTAATCATTTTGCCTCCCGATGGGGCATGCGGAATTACAATCGTGTCGTTACCGGTGCGGAATCACCGGTGAAATTAATGGCTGCGCTGTATCGCCGAGGAAAGAATCCGGCTATTGTGCGACTCGCGGCTAGATGCGTTTCAATGCCAATGAAAATCATTGCCGGATAGATAATTAAAAGGTATATGAACTTTATGGTTATGTAGATCACCCCGAAAGTGATGGGCAATGTTGAATTATGTTTTGTTTGGAGTTTGTCATCGCGACGATTGTGGACGGTATATTTCAGAGATTAATTGCTTAGTCCTTCGCGAACGTTATGATACAATGAGATCATATTTATGGCTGAGAATATGTTTACGTCATTCTGCATTAAAATTTTCAGTGCCATCATATTAAGTAATAAAACTTTTTTATTTGAATTTGACACTTTCAAACCAATATACATGTTTTTATGTGATTTTTCTAACAGTAGTATCATTCTTAAAAAGATAACTGTAATATATTAAAACGAAATTTTGTTGCACTGAAGATTTTATCATATTTGTCTCAGTCTCGATTTTAATTAGCAAATAGAAATGGATGGCTTATTTTTGCGATTTGGGTCACGTTTTTTATAGGCAGACCTCGAGGAGAATTTTCGATTAACGTATGCAGTCGCCCCTTATTTTCGTTCTGAAATCCTCGAAATCCAATTGCGACGACGCATGGTCGATTTTGGTACGTCTCGAGTCATTCGAACTTAGCATATCAAAGCCCTTATCGAGGCGAGTCAAGGGCAGCCGCCATCTCCAGATGGTCGAGTTGTCGATATCCCTCTGGAAATGTCCCGGGAAAATGCGAAATTCAGAAAATACGCGTATACAATACATTCGCTTCCTCGGTCAAACGTGACGTAAATATTTGCCGACAACTGCTCGCAAAAATCAGAGCTCGTGTAAAATGCATCGAGCTAAAGCGGAAAATTTAAATCACGTGATAGATAAAATCAATGTTAAAAAATTGCCAAGGAAATCTCGCCCAAGAAAATTTCCTCTCATTGAGATTCGGTTAATGTTGAACAAAACAGTTTACAAAATGCCAAATAAAGCACTAAAACTGATGAGAGATTTAAAATATATTTATATAAATATAACAAAAATGAGCAAACATTAATAAGGCATATTTTCTAAATGTTTTCACTAATTAATCTACTTGGCATCGATTAATGTTTATTAACACAGTTAATAATTTAGAATGAAATGCTTTATGAAATTGCTATAAAAATTCTTTCTGTCAATCTATAAACACAGAATTTGCATTCTGAGATGAAATTTAATTAAAGTATACATATACATTCACATATTCTATTGTTAATTCCTTTTTTCGCTATAACTTTATTCAGTGCGATCCTCGTGTAATAGTTATCCCTTTTGGCAGGACGAATTTTGATAGCTTTCTGTGTGACCATCCGAAAACCGCTTCTTGCTTCTGGTACGCTTTTTCCGGGTCATCTCCGATTACGCTCCTGCCGTGGTAACCTCGTATCTCGTTTCGAACCCATATCGCGAGATCGAGCGATCGCCAGCTCCCATTTTTCTACTTCTCCAGGTATAATGGGAGAACACAGAGCGGCGGTCTCTCTATGAGCTTGAAAATAATAGAAGCGCTTCCGCGCGGCTCTCTCTCACTCTCTCGTCGAGTATTCTTTGAGGACTTCTGACGGGTCGTGAGTGTTCGCGTTATGGTTTATGATGAATATGTCGTATCGTGTTACTCGATTAATGCTTTCTTCACCGTTCTTTCTGCTCGTCGAGAATAATTCCCTTCCTCTATTCTTCAAAATAGATCTCTCCATTTACGGTACTTTCGTGCTCCCTGCGCTCTGCTTTTATTTCGTCTTGCCAGAGACGAGTTTAAATTCTAAAGCATGAGCTCTAATTACTTTATTGTTAATCTATCTAACGTTGTGAAAAAAAATGTAAAAAAGACATGATAGTGCTTTTTAGCTACGATTTAAAGTTATAATTTAATTTGCGATTGATTTTTTTAGCTTGACCGAGGAAAAAAGATTAAATAAATATATTAAATCTCAAAATCTAATTTAACAATAATGCAAATTTTGCACGCATAAAATCTACATTGACATAGGTAGTTTTCAACTGATGCTAAAAACAATAGACACTAAGAAACATTATTAAATTAAACGTAACCAAACAAATTATATTTTTATAAATATCCATTTTCTTAAACGAAGTTCTTGTGTATTTACAAACTAGGATTTAATTTGTATATATAAGCAATGCAAATGATCTTGCGATCTCTATCGCGGGACTTTCTTAGAACTGTTGGAACAAAGTTACAAGTAAATCACGTTCCATCAAATACAGCTATCTCAAATCGTTCCGGGTCATAAATCGGCAATCCCTTGAAATTTAGCTCCGGCAAGCAAGCCTTGCTTGCTCGAAGGAAAACTGGAAATGATAAGCTAAGTGTCATAACAATGGCTGCGCACAATGCGTCGTATCCCTCGGGACGAATATAAGGGAAAGACGATGTTTTTTCTTTTACGCTATACACTTAGATTTGTAACTTGCTCTCTGTGCAAACGGCAGATTAAATCAATACAGCCCTCTTTACGCACTGCTCACGTAACTTTTCGACCTTTACCGGCGATAAACTAAATATAAACATAAGAAAAATGGCTGTCAACGGCGACGTGTACAACACGTCGTGGAACACGCATGGACGAAAAGACGCTCATGTAACGTATACTGGCGTCATAAGTCCACCGTCTTGCACCATTGCACAGTAAAAGTCCGTGCCGCTTTTATCGTAACTTGTAAAATAGCTCTTGCTCGAGGGCGACTCGCACAATAATAGTATCGTCATCGCTGCAATAATCGTCACAAATAACAGTCACATAAAATTCTTCCCTAAACATGACGCTCCTATGTCGCATCCTGTCGTACCCTGTCATATCGGATAACAGTTCTCTCGATCGAAAAACTACCTTAAGATTTAACTATAAATTGCTGCAATACATTCTGCTAGTATTATCTAACTATAATCCAATATATAGAATCATTTTTTAATTAATTATTAAATTGTTATAGATTTGAAAATATATTATTACGCGATGTTTTAAGATAAGATAAATATAATTTATAATTATAATATTTTGCGTGTGAGTTTCCAATGCCAGCAGATACAAACATTTATTACAAATTTCTAGCTAAACTGCTTGAGACAATTCGTTCTCGAGATCGTTCCTCAAACATTCAGAGTCGCTGCGTGGCGCGGCGCGGCGCAACGCTTCCGATTTCCGAGCTAATCAGTCGGGATTCTTAGATTCGGATGCCGTATGCCGACGGCGTAGTCGGCGCAACCTGGCGAGGGAATAGTAATTTCCTAGATTTAATTAACCAATTAGCACATGTCGTCGTCGGGCTCGACGTCGCGCTTAACCGAGTCACGTAAACAAGCAACGCTACGTCTCGGATCTCGGGGACGATTCCAATCGCGGCAAACGATGTTACGCAATACGTCGGATCGAGTGGTTAACGCGAATATTTAGCCGACTGCGAACAATCGCGGGCCGAATACGCAATGTCCCGAAATCGTCGAAATGCGTACTTCAGTGACAGACGCATGCGGCATGCGGTACATTCTAAAATGGTACACCGTATAATGGGATGAAAGATACCTACTGATAATGCTTTATTAAATTAGATTGCAATACACAAACATAAATTTATCAAGCATTAAATTCAAGCATTTTAGTAGCATCCGAATTAGGCGAATATTTACTCTCCATTTAATTCCACAATTAGTGAACAATGTATGTGTACTGGTTCAGTACGTAAACAAAAGTGAAAATACAAATATCGTAATTATAATTATGGCAATATGTAGGATAAGGTGAGGATTACGCGACCCGCCCACCACTCATCCGTCTTCCATAAACAAAAACAATAGTTTGCATCTTGCTTCCATCATCCTCGATGTTCACTCTCTGAAGATCTAATCCGTAATAGATGCAGCTCCGGTTAATACGCTGTCGTGTATTGATCATTATTGTCATTTGATGTTTAAAACATGATTACATTTATCTAGTCATTTATCCTATTATTATCGAATTGTCCCATATTTGTGATTTTTTAAATATATTTTTTTTCTACATCAATCGAAAACACAGCTTTTATTGATGTTTAACAGAAAGAGATTTTTTGAATAATAACATTCGATTCTGAATTCTTCAGTAATTCGCGCAAAACTGGTAACAATTTTGCGAAAATGTTCAATCCCCAATATCAAAGCAAATCTCTTTTTTTTTTGCAATACTAATATCACGTTTTTCATTTCCTGCAATAAAGCCCGTACTTAAAAGTCATAAATTTAATTTTCCGAATGCGTGGCACGCGCGAACGTGTAGCGACGTTACGTGCACGATACACACGTGCGATTGTGATTGTGATTCAGCGAGACTATGCGTCCGGGCGACTATTGGATTTCCATTATTAAGGTTTCCATCGAAACGCGCCTCTTTCCGCCCGAACCGTAAGCGATATCGTCGTAGCTTTCGGCTTAAAGATCAACGTTTCATATTTGCATGCGCATTCTAAAAGGCTCGGCAATATCTATGTCACCACAATGAATCACAATGTTGAAACAAAGAAGTAAACAGGAACAACTAATTTATGTGTATAAACCATAATTTTATAATAATTTTTTAAGTACAGTAGATAATTTATTTCAAAATTGAGGAATATGTACATTATACGTTCGCAGATGCAGACTGTGAATCGGCTTTACACCTAGGCTTATAAAGAGCGAGCGCGATTTCTTTTCATTTACGCCGCACGCCGGCTGCATGCTGGTCGAAATTGTCGTCCGTGCGATTTATTAAAAGCTGGGGTAGCTGCCACTGTATTAATCCACCATTCTCATAGTCCTCGAAATATCCGCTATTACGACCCTTTGAGGCCGTCGGGCGAGTACTCGCAATAAATCGCGCGTTTCACGGACGGCCGTGAATGAGCCGGATAAATTATTCCCCGCCGACTTTTCGCTTCCGGTATTTACGAGATTCCGCTTCCCCGCTAGCTGTTTGCTCGCTCGTTCTACGCTTTTCCGTTCTACGTATTTTCGTGTGCCGCCTAATTAAATGTGTTTCCGTACATTCCCTTTGAGGGTTCGTGCAATGCATTCCATCATCACGGGAAAGTGAAGCGGCCTTTGATGGAATCAGATTGGCTGATTTTGAGTCCGGCTGCAATCATTGCTGGATGATAGACGCAATATAACGATCATTCTACAGAAACCGCAATATGAAATAGAAGATTTTATCAGTATTATTTTTCCAGCAAAAGAGCAAAAATACTTTAGTAATTATATTTAACTCCAATTAAAATCTTAAATTTATTAAAACCATTGAATCATCTTTTTACTTAAATAAAATTATAGATACTTATATAACTATTATTCTGCTTAAGAGCACTTATATATCGAGTCAGAAGTTCATCGATTTATCGGTTTTATTGCTCTTTAACAAGAATTTTATGAAATTAGTGACAAATTGATGAAGAAATGCAAATGCGGCCGGATACAAATCACCGTTTACTTATTCAAGAGAGATGCGCATTAACAATAAATACGATAAGCTTTTTTCCATAGAAATCAGGACGATGCTGGTAACCCCGTGTAAATCCCCAGGTAAATCCGAATGTATTAGGGAACTGCGGCGGGGGCAGAGTGTGGAACGGCGCGCGGAATAAAAAAGATGGTTTGAAGGAAAGCGGGCTGCTCAAAGCGGAATTCCATTTGGCTGTTACATACCTTCGCGAAATCCTCCCGCAGTCTCGAGGCGCGACACGCAGTGTTACGAGGCCGATAAATAATGTATCAGCCCGGGCCGCGAAACTTCGGGCGTGCGATGAATCAGCGCGCGCGTGTGTACACGCGGAAAAGGCGCGGCGCGGAGTAACTTGTTGCGATGTAAATCAGACCGGATGAATCGAGACGGAAAACAGAAACTCGCGGCGTCTTGCCCGCAATTTCGCGATATTGCGAGAGAAGGGCACGGCGCGCCGAAGCGGGATTCCACCGGGAGATCGTCCTGGAACTCGCTTAACCGTTCCTGCATGTGAATTTTAAGGTGGAGACTCTTAAGAAGCGGTTAACGACACGATTGCTACACTATTGTCGGTAGTACGGAGCAAAACGAAAAAATCGCCAATAGATAGAAGATAAGGGTAGGTAAGTGGATTAACATTTTTATCTAAATTTTGCGCACGAATGAGATTATAATTTTACACGTTATATGAAATTATGTATTAAAGAAAAATGGATCAAAACTTATCGAGGAATGCATTTCTGTCATTTTTCTTGAGTAAAAAACACAATTTTTCTGTGATTACGATAATAAATCTGAATTGATGCTTACAGTTGTTTCGAAAAAATAACTGATACCTTTTATGACCTAGCGCATATGTGTGAGATTGCGCCGACTGTTCCGCAATATTGTATAAATTACGATCGTTAGATAGGAAAACGGCGGGGCCCTTGAGCCTGGCGCGCTAATATCTTTTAATTCGTCATTACATCGACTATTTATTGCCTTATTATCCTATTCCTCAATAATTCTCGACGATCGCGTAATGACGAGCCAGTTTCGCCCGAGGTATGGCTATGGTTAACGAAGATCGTTAAGCTTCAACCATGCGGCTCTTTAAAAATTATGCCCTGTAATGATTGAGTTTGATAATAGTTATTTGTGTAACAAGTGAGGTAAGATGAAAATTGGGTGTGGAGTTTACGCACGAGCCGAAGGCGAGTGCGGTAACCGCACCCGGGAATTTTCATCTTTACACACGGCTTACACTCCCTATTTTATGTTGCAAGTGCCTGGAAAGTGGTCTATCACGCACGCGTAGCGTGCGTAATGGAGCACTTTCCATGCACGTGTTGCATAAAAATAAATAGACATGTGAGACGCATATATGCGATGTAGACATATTTATTTAAAAAAGGTGTGGGGGACAAAGCCCCCACATAACACAAAATTAAAATAATAATAAAATTTCAAAAAAATATATAAATAATTTTCGAATAAGGTACAAACCGTTTGACCAATCACAATGAAATGTGAGGAGAATACTCTACTGTGATTGGTCAATTTCTTACGGCTTAGAGCTTAAATACCCTTTATTAAAGCAAGGTTGTAGACCCAGCACTATATGACAACGCGCTGAACCGGCTGAACGCACTATCTGCACTAAGCGCAGAACGCACACGTACATACAACCGGCCATACGCTGACTCCATCGGACTTCACCCTGAGAAGGAAAATTGTCACTCATGTTTTGTTTATCTTTAATTAATTATAGTTGAAATATCACAATGTTGCATGTCACATCTCAAGTAAGTAAATGGGGACCACAAATGGGTTCCCTTTCGGTGTAGATGAGTGCACCATTTCTATGTTTGCAATTGGCTGGAAAGTAGAAATAATGTATTTATCTACACCGAAAAAGAAACTCATTTTTGCTCCTCACGTAAGCATCAAATGCTTCGTTGTATAATGTATATATGTAATAATACGATAAATTTTTTACTGTGACATAATTTATGGAATTACGTTATATAAATTTTCTCGAAAACTAACATTTTAAAATATCTAAAAAACATGACATTATTTATAATCGTCAATAAATGATTGAAGGTATAAATTATTGTATATAGTTGAATTTATAGGCATCTGTTAAGTTTTTATTATCGATACTTATTGTTAGTTGAGAATAAATCTTATATCACGATTGAAATTGTTTTGGATTCAAATTCTCATGATGGCTCAAGCGATATAATAAAGCGCTCACGCATGGAAAGATTCATTGAATTAATAAATTCAGCCTTTTGATGAATTGTCCTCGTGAGAAGAAGCGTTTGCGTCTAATATGCCAATGGAACATAGGGTACACGTACATGGAATGCCATAAAAAAATGGCCATCGATATTCCCTTCACTTTGCCTCAATCCTGATTGGTCGAGTTAGCGGTCCAGGGGATAGATCATGTATCTTTTCCCCTAGCGCGAAAACGTGAAAAGTGAAAAGTTTCACACCATTGAAGTTAATGGCGAAAATTACAAGTAAATAGGTTTTATGTATGCTTAAATGTCTATGGTTTACGCATACACACACACTTATTAAGTGCAAATGAGAGTCATGAAAATGCTGAGGTCGAAAATAAACGTCAACGATATAGATATAAAGCATGATTATTTTGCAATAACTTTTACGATGCGCCTACACTATGAGCGTTTGAGCACATTTCCATGTTGAGAGAGCCGCGTCTTCAAGAACCTGCCCGTATAATATCGTCTTATGCGGATGCATTTAATTAAGCTAGGGTAAACTCGGGTATGATGGCCATACGGAAAAGATGGCCCATGGCTGTAATTTCTCCAATAATGGCTAAACAGTGCATTTTTGTAGTCATTCTCAAAGATAATCAATATTTACAGTAGTTTATGTGCGTACACTATTCGAAATCACAATATTGTGAATATTATATCATATTTTTACTTTTGACTGCCTGCAAAGTTTTTCATGTGTCCGCTAAAAGCTGCTATAACATTAAATAAATTATAGTTAAGCTGCCGTAATCAACGTTACACACATAATTAAGCTATGTAAATTGTAATTTGACCTATAATTCGTATTTTTATTTTTCACTATTTATTTAAAAATACTATGGTTATCTTTTCTGCTATGGCCATCTTTTCCTTAAAAGTCAGATAAGATGGCCAATGCATACGTTGTAATACTTTGATAATATGAAATTTATGTTAAGTGTTTTCTTCTTAGTTTCGATAGTTTTACGTACTTTAAGCTTCAGCGAAGGAATATACCAAACACTGTTAAAATAAAACAAAAATAAATGTATGTTTATTGTATTTTAAAAAACTATGGCCATCCTACCCGAGTTTACCTTATATATACCAGAATTCAAGAGATGTGCATTTCATATCGCACTTTTCTTGAGTCACAACACGTAATAAGTAATACTGCACTGCAACGATTTTGGGACTAGTCTCTTATAAAAATTAGATCGTTTTTAGTATAATACTAATATATCATTAAATTTAATGATACGAGTTGCCTTTGCACAATTATACTTATACATATAATTTCTCTCTAAATTTATATTGATTAACTTTAAATGTATAATTGTCTTTTCAAATCTTTTTGTAGACGTTTCTTTCGTTGCTTAAAAATGTTTGTCTTCTGACTTTCCCACGAGGCAATCGATTAGAAGCTCGAAAAGGTGAAGCTGCACTGCTTCCGCTGAGAAGCGTCGAATCCGTGCACCGTTTTCACAAAATTCCTCGTGTCGATTTCCGCAACCGTCTAATTATTCCTCAACGATGCTGATACATATGGTAGACCACACGAACTATCATCCGCGAAGCACGCGGAAAGGGATAATTTCGACAGAGGTTGCTCTTAACGATCGCGCATCTTCGGGCTACTCATTCGCGCCCTTTGCTTGCATCCCTTCCCTCGAGACATTATCTCTCCTTCTCTTAGAGATCATCGGTTATAATATGAGCCTCTCCGACCCGCATTAACGCGCATTACGCGAATCGGGCGCAATTCCAGAATTTTCAGCCGCGCCTCTTTTTTCGTTTCTTCGCGCACAGAATAGTGGAATCGAAGACACGCCGATTTATAAATTGAAATTCTTGTATTTTTTCTCCTCGATTTACCGGATAAAACGGAAGGATTGAATGCAAACGATAACGGATGTAGTAAAAGAAAAAGAATAAAAGAAAAAACAAAGTGAGAGCGTTGAAAGATATAGATCACTAAAATTGCAAGCAACCTGCAAATTAAAAAGAACGAAGGGTTATTATAATGCACTTGTGTCACACCGCATTTTGCCCTGAGTAATACTAATAAATGCCACTCTTTCGTCATAATTTGCCCGTGTAATAGCTATTTAATCCCCGCGTAATTTAATTCTTCGATAGATTTCCCGAGTAAAAGACATATTTATAGCCATAGGAGGATAGGAGATATTTGTTATTATAGCCATCTAGTCTCGACAATCTGATCTCGATGATCTACCTACTAGCCGACTCCTGAGAACGGAAAGACGGTTAATCTTGACTAAATAAGTGACTACTGAAATGATTATGTAGTTGTAACGCCGAGTTAAAGGAGCATATTGACGTACGTGGTAAGATTAGGTCTACATTACCCGATTTGCCGATACTCGGCAATGTATTCCTGGGTGGTCATAGGAGATTGGCATATTCCACGGAGCAAGTAAAATACGTCTCGCTCGAAAAAGCCGAGATCTCACGGCTTCCTGTAGCGAGCGAAGGTACGCCCTGAAGATCCCGACGATACCGTGATATCGAACGTCCATTACGGCCGCACACCTGTGCGTTCTCTCTCTCTCTCTCTCTCTCTCTCTCTCTCTCTCTCTCTCTCTCTCGCTCTTTTTTATTTGTTTTCTCTTTCTTTCTTTCTCTTTTTTGTATCTGCAGGATACGTTGCGCATTACCGGCGGCTTCTCGCCGACGACGGAGAATACGACAAATCGACAGTTTCTCGCGGCGCGTTTTCGAAGAGCCAGAGGGAACGGAATGCAGTCAGATGAACAGGCAGGAAACCGAAATTGCGCCCGTTTCGCCGTGACGCGTACGGATATGATTTATCGTCTTTAAATGCAGATTTCTTGCGATCCCGTAGGCATTTTGTCGGATGAATTCCGCGATGCGATGCATGCAGACCAGTGCAGACGCATGAGAATGTTCTCCGCTCAGGATGTTCGGTACTTCACGCGTCGCTTCGAATTGCTACTCTCGTTGCGCATTCTGTTTTTCTGGATCATTCTAGTTCTATCGCTACTGATGTCGTAGTAAAAAAATAGTATTTTTTTTTTTTTAATATAAATGAGACATAATTTCTGGCAGTATTACATGTAATAATGATTTTGTGTAGGGTGCAATTTCTTTTTTAACTCTGTTTCATTTTTAATTGTATATTTTGTTGACTTTACACAGTAAAAAATAAAATGTTAATCGTAACATTTTTCAAATGTCCCAGAAAGTCCACTCTAAATTTTGAGTTAAAATAACTCATTCATCGTGTGTTACTTGTTGACAAATTAGAAATATGTTAATTTATTGACACTATATTTTACATTTATATTTGTTCTTCTAACTTTAAGCATAATGTAAAAATAACTTGTAAAAAATGTCGGTATAACATATTTGAATAAACGATAATTATTTCAACTTAAGAGAAATGTTGTTTTGAACATTTGATTGTAGTAAATTTGATTATTTTGTATGTCAAAGTTTACGATTATTTGAAGATTTACTTTAACTTTTGTTTATGTTAAAATAACTTTAAGGCGTGTTGATTTTTTGAAATAATTTTGTTTAATAGAACTCAAAGTAATATTCAATTTCTAAATGACATACATAAAGTGTTAAGTTTTCACGTTGACTATAACACATGAAAATGTTACGAAAATAATAACATAGCTGTTGTATGTTAATTTTACATTGAAATAATAGTCAAATCTTGGTAACACAAGAAAATTTTAACATTTGGACGTACGATTTTTACTGTGTAATTGCTTAACATACTTGCTGGGAAATTAATTTTTCTCACGAACGAACGCGCGGATATTGAGAGATCGATGCGATCGAAACGCTCCCATGCTCTCGGAAATGCAGCGGCGGCGGCGGCATCGGGGCACGCAAAGTGGCGGCGGGTTACATCGCGTTGGTACCCTTTATCGGCGTCGGATCTGCGGCGCATTTAGAAAGAGATCTCGGCCCGATGCAACGACCGACGCATCGCGCCGACCGGCACAAAATCGCCGTCGCCCAAAGGCGTACCGACCGATCTTACACGGTTCTACTATACTTCCTGGCCGACGGCGCGCCTAATTGCGGGCGCGCTCCTCTGCGGAAAACGACCACACACGCGGAATCAATAGTTTAATTTTTTCGTGGCTTATTTTTTTCCATTACATCCAAATTTTTCTTTAACAGAAACTATGCGATAATATTTTACCCATACATTAATTTCCATTTTTTATCAATTGTATTGATCGTACATAAATTTCCTTGTAAAAATAAATCTATTTTTTTTTCTATAAACATAATATGTGTTTTGAATGATTAAATTTTACATGTTATTTGAATTTAATAATTATTAGTTTCAATAAATTATTTTATACAATTGATTTTTTGATAAATTTTTACGTATTGTTTGACTAACGCTTGCTTGCACGAGCGCAGGTTAAATAAAGAACGCCGCAAATAATTAATCTGCTGGATTTAGCTATCTCATATTCTTCCCAGTAACGTCATAGATCTATCTTTTTATGTTTACTTAAGGTTTAGTTTACATTTAGTTACGTGTTCATAATCTCGTGCACTCGGCGGGAACGAATTCATTAGAAGAGCCAACTATCGGCCACGTCGCGCCATGAATTTTAATTAATCAATCCGCCGACTTTGGTCGAAGTTCGCGACGGAACTTCGTGCTTTCAGCGAAATCGACGCGGTTAATTTCGATCGAAGTTCAGCGACTCCCGTCTTTGAACTTCGGATCCCACGCGAATACTTTGGCCCGTATTCATGCCGTACATTTAGCGCTAAATGCAACTGTCTAATTCTCTTTGACACAAGGCACAATTTTAATGTCTAGAGCGCGTTAAATATACAATTCTCAACTTTCTGACATTTCAAATTAAGTGTAGATTTCTTATAATACATTTGATATGTATGTTTGATGTCGTACACGGTCTTTCCATTTAACAAGCAAAGTCCGGAAATCAAGTAGTCACATCTGGTGTCTGATCAAATGAAACGTTAGATACGTGGCTGTGGAACTGTGACGTGAATGCCGTTTTCGAAAAGCTGCCGCATTGCGAGTATTATGCGGCATAATGCAATCGCGATAGAGATAAAGTTTCGCAGGACGCGTGTCGTAATTGACTTGATCGCTTGACATGACACGCCAACATTTATCAAACGGATACGCTCGCTCGCGAAGTATAATTTGATTTATATGTAATTACCGGGACCTCCATTATATCCACCTGACACGGATCAAACTCGAATTAGCTTAATCATAATCGAATGCCGGTCGTTTCAATCGGATAGTGAGGAGGGGGGCGGCGGAGGGAGGTAATTAGTCGAGTCTCCTTTGACCGATCATCAACGTTCTTCATTCCCTCAACGTTCGATCATATTCGAACGTGTTTGTACTTTGCAAAATCCTAGAAAGTTCTTCTTTATTTTAAACGTGCTTTAGTCATTTTTTTTATATAATAGGATGAGTATCATGGAGTTCGCGAATGTATGAACGATGAAATGCGCTGTACCGGTATCCATCGCAAATATGGATAATAGTATATTGTACAACTAGTGGGAAAAGTGGTCGATTCTGAATCAGTGTGAAGTTGGTCGCACTCGCTTCGCTCGTGCGACCATCACACTCATTTGGGCTCGACCACTCTTCCCACGAGTTGTTCATACTATTTTTCCTAACAAGAGCGTGAAACAGGCCGCTTTTCGCGCTTGTTTTACAATTTTATTTCTCCACTAGTTGAGAAATGGCTCCATTTTTCAACTAATAGTGAAGAAATGGATCGTTTTGCTCACTCAAAACAAGCGCGAAAAGCGGCCCATTTTACGCTCGCGTTAGGAAATAGTTATTTGTGTAACAAGTGCCGTAAGATGAAAATTCGCGGGTGCGGAGTTTACGCACGAGCCAAAGGCGAGTGCGGTAACTGCACCCGGAAATTTTCATCTTTACGCACGGCTTACACACCCTATTTTATGTTGCGAGTGCCTGGAAAGTGGTCTATCACGCACGCGTAGCGTGCGTAATGGGGCACTTTCCATGCACGTGTTGCATAAAATCTATTTTACGCATCGATGTCACGATTTTCGAGATTTTTTCGCATCGTATTCTTCTTCTGTTTGTAAATTGCAAAATTTTATTTATATTTAAAATACTGTATATATAACCATCTTTCTCATATATTCTTTATATTTATTATTACATTCAAATGATATTTTTAGCTTTTTAAATAGTTAACTGCTAAATTGTAATCTTGTTATCATATAGCCTCAAAGATCGGCGGTAAATTTTAGATCAATTTTATCCGGACGGAAATGCCTTGGCAGTCGTGGCTACTTCCGGAATCCTCCGGGATTTCTGTACGCGAAACTATGCCAAGTGGACGCGGGATTTGCGTGAGTCATGCGAACGGTTATGGCCAGAATCGGAATACCGTTGCTGGATATCGGGCCCGGCTTGCTTAGCCGTTCAATTCTGCGGTTTACGTTTTCCCTCGGCGTCGTCATGCTCGGCGATTTTGCGATCGCGCATTTTCGCGGAAACCGAATTTGCTTGCGAGCTCGCTGCTCTATACGGAGACTTTTCTCTTTCGCACGTAGACATTCCTACGAGATTCTCTTCCGTTCGATTTCAAAGTAAAATACTGGGGAAATCACGGGGAGTTCGCGAATGCATGAGCGACGAAATGCGCCGTATACCGGCACCCATCGCGAATATGGATAAAATCTATTTTTCGCATCGATGTCGCGATTCTCGAGATTTTGCCTTTTAAAGGTGAATAAAGTGTACCTTTCGCATCTCTCGCGAAATATCACGTACGTGCGAAAATGGGCTGCGCGCGTGTCGGCTGTGTGTAGCAACATTAATGAATATTCAAACACATACTTTATCTAATCATTATAAGGAAAAAAAATGAGTATAAAAAATCGATGATTTAAAAATATATTCTTTATGTATAGTCATCATATGAAAAAGAAAGAGTATCAAAAATTGATGATTTTGGTATATGTATGATTCCACTAGTAACTAGTTTGTATCGCCGCTCGATTCTTCTCGAACACTTGTTAAATATTGCGCAAAAACCGCTCCGACTGGCTGTTTACGATCGTCGATTCCCATTTCGTCGCGGTTAATTCGTTTAGCCATCGGACAGGGCATTGAGCGCGAATCGAGTTAATATCGAGTGCACGCTCCGGTCGACCGGACTCTCCCTTTCTCTCTCGGGCCGGCTTTCCCCCGGTCTGATTATCGGCGAGCAGGGCAGGGAAAAAAAGCAGCCCTGTTGCCATGGCAGTCAAATCGATTACTGAGTGGCAGGTAATGCGCGTATAATGCGTCGATTGTGCAACCGCCGTCGTGGCGGTCGCTGTGCCCTTCCGCGGTCGCTGAGTGCACTTGTTGAGTGGCACAAGGCCGAGATGTGTTATGCATCGCTTCCGTCGGTAGTCGAATGAACGGGATTTGTTGGTTAAATGAAGGCTGAACGCGTCATTTTTTTTTTTAAAGCGCTGTTAATTGAGAGACGTATTATTGATGTCCGCGTATTCGGACTGAATATAACCGAGCACACGTTGTGCTTAAAGCGAAAGAATAAAAATTATAAAACATTCTAAAAATAAATCTAAACAGACAGTAAATTTTATAAACATGACAGCGTAGTTCTTTGAAATATAGATAATTTAGACAAAAAAATCTGATTTATATAGATAGCGAAAAAATTTGAATGAACAGTCATGTATTATATCCGTGTTTGCCAAGTTACGTTCATTTTCCCTTTGGGATACTCTTAACATCGCCGTGTAAGTAATTTTTGATTTTTTATTGTCGCAAAATACTTGACCGCACGGGTCGCTCGCGGAGTTTTCCCGGAAGAGGCCGATCATCCGTAATCATCGATGCAAATCTCACACCTCGGGTTAGGTACATCGTACCGGTCGCGCGAGAGAAAGCGTGATTTTCGCATTCGCCGACTCGCGCGATAGAAATCACCTGCATCGTACGAAGAATTAGGAAGAATATATACATTCTATATATAAACGCGCAACACGGTATTCCTGAACCCATCATTTATAACGTCTCATCCAGGGTTGACCAATTATTGTTCCCCAATGCATTGCAAGATACGAGGATATAATTTCACGAGAATTGAATTAATCTCGCGTTTATGTATAAAGAACGACATTCTCGACGTATCTCTCGCGCGCAGCTATTATGCACAAGAGGTCCAAAATGGCTTTAGAGGTCTAATATGGCTTTGCAAGCCAAATGTGGATCTTTACTTCTAAAGACAGATTTAATCTGACTCCACGGAATCTTGATAAACCAATTAGGGATTTAAAACAGAAAGTCTGGCTTCTATCTAATTACTGTGTTTCTTCTCGCGTATGTTCTCTTTCAGCTTCCAAATATTTACAGCAACATTTGCAGAATTGATTCTTGATATGCAAAATTATGTTCCCGATGTGTGTCGACGTTAAATATTAATATTAATATGTTTTTTTAGATACGTCTCGATTTATATCTTGCTGCGTGAGACATCGCGTTTAAATTCTATATGAAGATTATATATTATAACTTCTATGATAACTACTATATTTTATATTAAATTACATTAATTCGTATACTATATTAAAATTAAAATTCAATAAGAAATTTATACTATACATTTACTCCTTATCCAATTTTAATCTTAATCCTAGAAACTAATTTTATTAAATTTAAACGCGAACTTTATAACAATTTTATTAATGTCTTTTTTATTATTATCCAAAATAATCTATAAAAATTTTTTTACCACAAAACAGCGTGCACGGTTTTGATTTTGAATATCAAGAATGTTAATAGTTTCTCACTTGTTAACCTTCTTCTTTCTTTTTAAATTTTTACGAGGTTACTTTTTTGAATATACACATTCTTAAACATGGCAGTTAGAGTTTTGGCGGAGATTGTAGTATGCGATAAAACTACATGTCGCAGCTACAGTCGGAGTTTCTTATTTAAAATTTCCGTTGACGGGGGCGGAATGTTGCGCTCGCAATCTCATTGCGGCGTGACTCACAAGATATGGGCTGTCGTAAACGTCTGCGATTGTGCAATTTTTAAGCGCGCGGTTCCTCGTGACACAGCTTCGTTATTATTAACGACAATGTTGCCGCAATATTGCGTTTTCTACGTAGGCTAAACGTATGCAAAAAAATATTTTAGTATATCTGATTTTACAGAGTAGTTTAAATGCTAAATTTTCCAGTAAAAATATCAAATTGAAACGCCGATTGTAATTCTGTGCAACAGCCGGTCTAGTCCGATTTCCGGACGCGCTCGAATATGCATACAAATAGGCGAAAAATACTTTTCCGTTTTCCGCAATTTTGCTTTCATCGCGCGGTAAAATTAATACACAGCAAATCTACTAATTGTATCTTGCAAAGTTTATTAGTATATGTAGTGAGCTTAGTTATTGTATATGTATGTGAAATATAATATGTTTTGTACATTTTGTTAATTTGTTTACAATGCAGTATCCATCTATAATATTTTGAAACTAACAATTTTAATTTTATTGATTTATTTTTTTTTTTAAGTGTGGATGTAAGTCTTTAGACATAATTTGAAGGAAATTTTTTATTTGACGCAGATTCTTAATATCCAGCATTAATGATATGTTGATAGTAATACAGTAATATTGCGAAAAACTGATATTCTATAATTCTTATTCATAGGATTTTGTGTAGCTTTTCAAAATTATTCTATTATTATTCTGATATAGAAATTTATAATATTACTTTAAAGAAGTTATTAATATTTATAATATTACTTATAAATTACTGGCCAATATGTAGCAGCATTCTTTGAGATTATTTGCATCGTTTTTTATCCGATCAATGCTTTATTTATGATGTCAAAGTCTCTCTTTTATATGCGCATCTCCACTCAAAATACTGGCTTGCTAATAGTCTTATCTCGCAAGGAGCGCGCCTTATCAAGTGAGAGTTAACAACGGAAATAAGAACAATGAGAGTAGGATAAACAAAAAGAAAAGATGATAGACGAGTATGTACTATATACGGGCAAGCAGGTATAAACAGGCCGTGCTTATTAGTAGCGCTTCTATGCTTGTCGCGACCAGTTACGAGAGAGAATGAAGCTTCAGCAGGTGTTACCGTCGGGAATAAGAGTAATGAAAATGGAGGGAAAAGACGGTAGTTGGGTGCAAGAAGTCGGTTCTTTCGAGAATGTAGAGCATGACGGTATCTCTACTGGCGTTGCATCATGATTATCGTCACCTCATTTTGGCGAAAATAGAGGCGAGAAATTTGAATTAGTCATGCTGGAACGGCGAAGAGAAATAACATATTTGAGATATTTCGTATTTGTTTAACGAATAGATATTCTCTTGTATAGCATATTTAATAACGTAATAATAATAATAATTCCGGTAACAATCCGGTAATGTTTAAATCTCAAAGCGTAATTTATATTCAAGTTTAGCCAATAATTGAATTTTATGAATATTTTATTTTTTCTGTCGTTTTTTTTACTGAAGATATTTATGAAGATATTTTTTTTTAACGAAGAATAAGAACATTTCAACACGACAAAATCTTAAAATTTCCAATTCAAATGGATCTAGTATTAAGAGGTTTAGAAATAGGAAATGCACAAATGGTACAGCTTTATACGAGTACCAATTTCAACGAATCGGCCGTTCCATTTCCGCAGGTCCAGTGCTGTATATCGTGTAGTAGCCGCGGTACAACGTCGTGTGTTAACGATGCCGCGGTGGATTAAGATGCGACGGGAAATACCGCATCTGGCGTCATGCAATAGCAAAGGAGGAAAAAAGAGAAAGGGTTAATTTCCATTTACACGGCGTTCGTTCCAGGAACGAAATATCCGGCTGCCACAGTTTCGCGCGCATCACGCGATTGTTTCCGTTCGTGTCGGTCGTCCGCTACCATATTTTTTAGCGCCTTCCCGCCTCTTTGAATCTCGCCCCGCAGTCCAGACTGAAAAATGCGCGCGAGAAATACGGAAAGCTTCTCGAACGGTGCGACGTTGATTAAACTGCGCTCTCCGTCGCCGCTCTTCCTGCTCCTTCTCCGTTCTCATCTTTTTTCTAGTCTTTCTCCTCTTCCCCCAGTCAGTCCGTCCTTCATTTGCGTAAGAACCGTCTCACCTCTCCTCGTAACGTCCGGTTAATTCGAACTTATTATTCGCGCCGGCGCCGCGGCGCGGGCGGCACAAAGACAACACACTAATGAGCGGAGACCGACTTCCGCTCGCGAAGGCCCGGCCCAATTCTCCGTTTTGTTTGCAGTCTTGACACGATGGCTTTTAACAACGCTCAGTTAATCTGCGTCAGCTGAATTATATTTGCGAGAAAAAGAAAAGAAATAACGAGTACGGTTAGGTATAGATATATAATAATGGTAAAATCGGGAGACATTCATCGAAAGACCAATGACGTATACGTACTATAGTACATCATTTTATATTATAGTACATCAGCAGAATTAATTAAAATCAATGTACATTAAAATTCTTCTTGAGAGTATAAAATCGATTTGCCAAATATTTAAAAAAATAAATTACTTGATTTCGACCAATAATATTTTATCATACAATGCCGATTGTCCGTTGACGAGACTTATTTAGAACAGAACTGAATCCAATACATTAATTGAATTGTGCAACGAAACAATTACGTGCACGTTCATAGGCGAACAAAGATTTGGTTAAGGTGCGATTGAAGCTATTTTTTTTTTTTTTTTTTTATATTCAATCACGCATGTCTACTCGGGACAGTTTCTCCTCTCACCGGCAGCAGCTTCGAAATAATAATGCTAATTACAGTCGAGGACGCGAAGAACGTGATATTTAAAAACCCTTTAATTCCATTTACATGCGGTCAGTTCTCGGAATCCACTACTTTGCGCTGCATCGTCAGGATGCAATTTCTTTGCAGCTGTTTCACTTCCAACGGCATTTCTCCTTTATCTCAGTCACTTCCAAGAGGCTATATCTTGACTTTCTGGAACTTTTCGGTTATCATATAATTACTCAGATATATTACTGTCAGATTTAGTATATACTCTTTGAACCGCTTTCTTGTGCATTTAAGGTAAAGGTACCAATACCCGGACATGTACCTATATCCGGACACCTTTATTATTTATAAGTATAACGCGTATTAAAATCAAAGATAAAAGAATTTTTTCTTGTAGTTTGAAACTTAAGTTTTAATATCCAAACATTTATTTTCATAAATTTATGTTTTTTTAAAGGTATCCAGACACAGATACGTGTCCAGGTATTGGTACATTTCCTATGCTTAAGTGTCCGGGTATTGGTACCTTTACCTTATTTATGCCTGACGTTAAATTTGATTATTTATGTTTGAATTTTATATCCTTAATATGAACATTATAAACAGTATAAATATAAATGTAAAATTGGAATAAGATGTTTTTTGTATGTACAAGGTATTAAAAATATGAATCTTTTGAATAGCACTATGTCTAACATGAAGCATCAACATAAGTATAATAAAATCTAACTACTTTTATTGTTTTTAATCACCATTTTAGTTTTACGTTAGTTAGACGTAGAACTACGTCTTTGTCGACAGTAAGGGGGGGGGGGGAATCCAAGCACAGATGCAACGAAAACATGTCACACTTTGAACGTTTATATCTTCGAAACTAATAATCGTAGAGTAATAAATAAGGTGTCATTCGATAGCTTATATATAGTCCCATTTCCTCTCTAAAGTCTCCAAAAGGGGTTACCGATTTCTATCTTAACAAATCTTTATGATTGCTCTAATTTCCGTAAATTTTGTGATATTAAGTTGAAATTTACTTTTATGGATAGAATGTCATTAAATTCAATTCATTCTTTGTCTCTTTCTAACAATCTCCCTTAGAAACAGACAAAGAGTGAATTAAACTAAGGTTCAAGTTAAACGACGTTGGTGAAAACGGGCATTAATTAATCAGTCTAATAATCTTGATCTCTACAAACCTAAGACACCTGCTGACAGTAATTCATAATTTTTGCTTGGTCATTACGGTGCGCAAAAGCTTCAACCCGCCAATCCTGACGAAAACGTTAATGAGCATTGTTACGGAATTTCGTCTTGTATATGAGATTTGTGGGAGAGAGCTCACTATATGGAACGTGCTGTATACGATGAGCTAACTATAGCTTCTGTAAAAAAAACATGGGCGTTTCAGCAAGACGCTCTGTTCGATGGATGTCATAGGCATCTATTATCTTTCACGCACTCTTAAGGTGATCCTAAAGCCGTGATCCTAACCGGTTTTTTCAGTTTTTTTCTTAGCACTAATCTTTTAATTGGCTTTATAGAAATGCAAAATTCTTGTTTAGAATTAAAGTACGCATCAAAATCTAGGTCATGGTGGTCGAATTTATATGTGGTGGTCGTCACGTATAACAAAAAATATTAATTTTTTTTCGTTTTTGATATAAATTCAACCACCATGACCTAGATTTTGATGCGTACTTTAATTCTAGACAAGAATTTTGCATTTCTATAAAGCCAATTAAAAGATTAGTGCTAAGAAGAAAACTGAAAAAACCGGCTAGGATCACGGCTTTAGAATCACCTTAAACTATAGCTCAGATCTTGTTGCCACCTCGATTTCGCACGCATGTACATTGTGTCTTCTTGATAAATTATATTAAACGCAATTTTCACGCTGTAACGTCATAATAAAATTTAGACTCGGATGACAGATTGGATAATTTAGAGTTAAAAAGTGTTAGAAACGAATCTGCTTCGAAGTTCGATGTGATCTTTACATAAGTGAAGCTTAGAATTTAATGATACTGAACACAATCTCTCATATCAAATACGAATAAACAAAAACTCAGAGTGACCAGCGGCTACATTATCAGGTCGTATTCGTAGTCCAAGCTTAAATCGAAAACATAATTCACGTGAAGATCTTTTATCATTTTATTGTAATTTAACATATAAGAGACGTAATTGTACTCATTGTCAGATTACAGAATTTACTTCTGTTTCTCCTTCAGTTCGCTACATCATACAAATACAGTTGGTTGCAACACGTTTTGTTGTCTACCTCGTGTTTGCACCCAATTAAAGTTGGGGTTACAGATGTTTCCTATCTAACTTTGGTGTACTCACAACTTTGGTAAGTTTACAATTGCTTCGTTCTTGTGCCATACGAAGAGTTCTTTCGATTAAGCATCTCCTATACATAACTTTCAGTTAAATTGGTGTACTTCTAAAGTGTATAATATATCATATTAATATAGCTTCGATATAGTCTAGTCTTCTAAAAAATGTACATATAGAGAGCATAATGCCATATTTTTTTATATATCTTTTTAAGTTTTTCTCTATTGTCACACTAATAATAAACATCTTGTTTTTAATATAAAAGCCCTTTTTATCATACAGCAGTAACAACAATAATAATATTAAATTACATTCAATAATTACTAATTACATACAATAATATTAAATTACATTCAAAGATTGATATCATTGATGATAAAGACTATGATATTAATAATGAAATGTGATGCTCTTCTTTTTGCATATCGTACCGGGGTCTACAAATATGCCTGGAGTTAAAGCGTAGTTCAGTCAGTGTCGTCGAGCCATAAGTAATTGGAGAAGCTTAATTTATCGGAAGAATATAAACGCGAGCTGGTACGTGGGTAGTGATTATCAGGTTGAAGCAAGTCCGAGCCACTCTAAATGATCCGCCGTATCGTGATTTACCGAGACCTCCTGCGCTCACGGTGGGTTTTAGGAATTCATCAGGTGACAGTCCCCTTTTACTCTTCGTTGTCGTGAAATATTCTATCTCTATAGCCAAAACATTTTACATTCTCATAGCACATTTCTCCAGCAAGTATCAAATGTATCGATTACTCGAATAGATTTATGGATCATCTATGGATCTATGACCAAAATATATATCATTGAACGGTGACTATTATAATAATACTTGCGCTAACTGGAAGTTGCATTAGAGTATATACATCATCTCGAATATGTGAATTTCATTACTATTAATTTCATTACTATAATTCTCAAGCACGGCGTTTCTTGGGACACACATTGCCCAAGGAATTGAAAAAGAGAGAGTAAAAAGATGATCACGCAATAATTTTACCTTGGCAATCTCTTCGCTCGCATTTTTGTCAATATGTCGCGTCGACACGAGACACTCTATGGACGACAATCGCTCGAATGGTCGTCATCGTCTTAACATCCTCTCAGACTGGATCCATTTCGACCCACCTTTATGGACAAGCCGCGAATGTTCGTTTCGACTTGCCTGCGATTGTTCACGTCCAGCCTCACTTCCTCTCGTGACGAGATGGCCGAACGTTAAAAGTGCTATGTCCGCGATAAGTATGGCGAGAGTATGGGAAAGGTAGTAGAGAGGAAGGCGCCCTTTTTATTCTGCGGACGATCGAAGCCCTTCTTCGCGGACGAAAACCGATTACGACGGGGCTGGATGGACCGAAAATGAAATTGCACCGGAAAGTGTCTGTATTATTTCCCCTCTCGTTGCTCTCCTCATGCGTGTAATGTCGGACGACAATGGATGAACGTTGAATAATCATTTTATGTAAAACAACTTATCACATAAAGTTGACGTTCGTATCAATATTTGGTCAGTTTGGAATATCAAGAGAATTTTAAAACTTCAAACATATATCTACAAAGAAGGTATAATGGACATTAAAAAATAATGATTTTAAATTAATAATTTATTAATTGCAACATCGATAGAAAATATTTTGTTAGTAATAATAATCTCTTCCCTTCTATTTGCATTTGCGTATTCATTAGACGTATAAAATAATATCAGAGAAAATGTTTAACACTTCTGTTTTAAATCTCATAAAGTTTAGAATAAAGATTGATCTAAAAGTCACTCTTAACAGCAGAGAATCACCGTTAACAAGATTCCTTCCTCAAGACATCTCACGAAAAGTCTAGCGCATTAAGTATCTACGTGGTATTAATTCAACTACGGTGGTTTCCACGTTGCATTCGATCTCTATTTTCGTCTCGCGAATGGATTTACGCGTCGTTATTCAATTCCCTGGCATTAGATTCGCGGATAACGCGGCCGCGTGTTTCTCATAAGGGAAACAATTCGCCGCCGCCGACGAAAAGAAAAGCAATCGCGAGAAGTCGTGAGAGCCGCGGACGAGGCCTCTCGGGGAGATGCGACTCCGTGCATATACAAGCTCGCTCGATGCTTATCTCGTGGTAGTCGCGCGTTGCGCAATCACGTCGGACGAATCGTTCTCTCGTTCCGTTAAATCATTTATCGATGATTTTGCAATTATTTACATAAATGCCGCGAGGCATCGGCATCGAGCGGTGAATCCTTAAGAGGAGCAACTGTCTTGTTATCACTCAGATGTTGACATAAAGTGACGAGGTCAGGTCTATCAAACTCTTTTTAAATTTATATATGTAATAACAAATTATAAAAATGTGAATGTTAAAATAAAAAAGTTTGATAGACAGACAAAGATTTTTTTCCATTTAAAAATGAATTTTTTTTCCTCAATACAAAGTATCTCGACAGTGAAATGAGTTTAGCAGTTTTAATTGGCTGCTTCACATTTTAATCTGATATGTCATTTTTGCATAATGGTTTCACGAAATCCTTCGTTTCTTCTTAATGTTAAGAGTATTGCCCGCAGTCACGGGAGAAATCAATTTTGTGCATTTCTGAGATATTTGCGTCTGACTTGTTAACGGTATCGCGCGAATCAGGTTTTATCGGAGCAATACAAAGTTAAAAATTACGATCATCGGTCGACTCTCGGGCGCCTTGTGTTATCCTTTCTGATACGTCCACGACGATCAAGAAACGTTTCTCAAGGAAGACACGCGTAAAATTCATGTGCGCTATTTGGTTAATGGATGGTGAAAGGGGATCGTTGATAATCTTCGACATTTTCAGTTCCTTTAATGCACATCATAAGCCATTGATAAGCCGTGAAATGGTTCTCCGTGACGGGAATATGGCGTCGTTTTACCAAAAGGCTTTTTAGTCCTTCTGAATTTATGTAGATATAGATACGGTTGTTTATGTGCACTAAATATAGATACGGTTGTAGTGTGTATGTACCAGATTCTTTTTTTGCTTACAAAAACATTTTAATTAATGTAAAGTCAACTTTATTTTTCATTAAATTTTAATTGATATTCTTTATATTAATATATTGGTATATTATGTTGTGTTTACACATTATTTTACATTTAACATTCAACTTTGAAATGGTAACCGCCAAATCAGAATACTATTATATTAAAATTTATTTTTAACATTAAATAAAGAATGAAATTCTGTTGTGTTAATTTGAATTTGTTATATTAGTATTAAATTGCTTCGCACGAGTTCTGAAAGTTCTATAAAAATGTTTATTATTTTTCAATTTTTATAATAAATGTAAAAATTATTAATACTTCATTATTCAGATCAACTTAAATCAAGCAAAGAAACTATATAAATGAAAAAAAGTACGAAGAATTTGAGACACCTTGTATGTTCTGTTGTCTCTTCCAGCTGGACTTAAACAATAACTTAGATAAGAGCACAAAAGTCCGCTTTAATACTGCAATTTTTCAAAGTGATCTTGGTTCTCGGCTCAAACTAACAAGACACATCTCGTAGATTTATGAATGGAGCTGTATGATAAACTTTCTTTTATCTTTTTAATCATAAAAAGATATCTATATTAATGCGAAATAAAAAATTGTAATTGTTTATATTAAGGATGTTTATATTAAGAAAAACTTAAGCATTATACATATATGATTAGATTTTTCTAACGACTTTAGTTCGATAAAGGTATTTTTTACACTAAAATGTTGGAACTTTTTTCGTATGTACAAAATGTTTAGTTTTTAATTGAGTCCATACGTATGATGATGGCCATACGACGATACTGGTCTAGATATTGCAATTACACAGATTATATGCTATATTTTTCACAGTTTCTTCAGCGTACGATTGTTATGTCATACTAAAATTAACAAAACCGCCGCAAGTGCTGCTAAGCGTTTTATTGTTTAAACCGGAGACTGTTATATAAATCGTCACCGATATTTATGACTCCTGACAGTGTCATCAGGAGTCCGCGGCTGTAATCGTCTTTAGGAATTAAACATGCATCCCGTAGGAATAAATAGATGTTAATTAAAAGCGAGGATGGGAGATGTTAATTAAGGTCCGTGCATAAATAAATAAGTGAGGGAGTTAATTCTTAACATTGCTAACGAGCTACGAGAATTGTCGTATTAAACGAGAACGGGAATGGAGAATTTTCGCAACGAGCTCGCAATGCATTATAAAGTAGGGAGATAAAATAAAGTTGAAATTGAAATACCGTTATGAAATTTATGTGATTGCCGATGAATTTCTTCTTAAATAAAAGAAGATATTACGTTTTTTCACCTGTTAGAGAATTTATGATTATAGATATATCTATGATTAAAACACATATTTATTGCAATTTATACATTCTTATATATAATTAAAAAATTCCAGAATTTAACTAGTAATTATAGTTGAGATTATCTAAATTACCGTATTATTTATCATGCATTTAACTATCATGATATCCAAATTTTTCTACTCAGCTTTAAATTTTTTCTTTTACCATCGTCGTCGCGACGGATAAATAAATGTGTTGCTCTAGAATTTAATATTGAGCGGGTCGATTTGAAGACGGTCGTGTGCTCACTTTTTATTCAATCTTTATTGTACGATCTATATCTAGTTTCTGCTGGTACACACATACGCACCGTGTCGAACGTCATCGTGAAAGACGACGGTGGGGGGGGGGGAGGGAAACCGCGCATAACAACAACACCGGCGTGCAAAATGAGTGCCGGCCGGTATATTAATTCCGCATTTAAAGCTGTGGTCGGGGCACGCCGCGCGCCGGTCTCGGTGGTCGAGCGGTTAGTACGAGTGTAGGTAGAGAACGCAACAATTCAGAGGGGCTCGCCGGGTGTAATGGCTGGTAATTAGAGTGCCATGATAGCAGGCTCCGCGAAACCAGTTATCTCGCTACGTGCATCGTGCATGCCTATGCCGAAGCCCTCCGCGAACCTCCGCCCGTTCGCCCCATTCCCCTGTGCTTCTACGTTCCCTTGTTTTCTTTCTCGTTTCCTTCGTTCTTTCATTCTTTATTCGTCTCTCCATCCAACAAACATCTTTACTTCGCCATTCCTGTCACTCTTTCGCCCGTCGAGACATCTCGCTTGCTCTTCAAGCTTTCTTTTCGTTAGAAATTTTTGTCCAGCTGGAGGAAGAAAAGTCCTATCTGCTACATTTATTTTCTAAATTTAAAATATTATAAATATTATTTATCATTATATGTATTTTGCTTATTCTCTTTATTATTTTTTATATGGTGTGAAGAATATTCAATATCATGGTTTAAATTATATTTTTCTATAAATAGCTGCAACATGATCTGATTGCAATATAACGATTATGACGTCGATATACCAGCACTTTTATTGACAACGATAATGATTTTAAAAAATGCAATATACAATCTCTCTATTTTCCACAAAACCGAAACAAAATAAAAGAAATAAAAATCGCACGAGGGCACTTTTCCACCGTTACAGAATGTAGTCGATAAAATTTGATAAGCATCGCTCGCGATCGGGGGCGGACGGAATTGCAGCCTCCCCGCTATCGAGCGAGTTTGGTAACCGCGAAAAATCATCGGCGGCCGTAGAAATAGCTTTTCGTTGCTGGGAAAAAATTTAGTTTTCGTCGGTTCGCACTTTGAAGCTGACGTGCGAGTTTACGTACACGATTGCGCAAGCTCGGAGATGTCTCGTTTGACATTTGCCGTTTAATTACATTAGGTCAACGACGACGTAGGTTGTGATTCATCGATCGGTTGACGTGTTTAAAAAAAGAAGGACGAATTAGTCGGGCGCATTAGCCAAAGTGTCCAATCGGCGCATGTTTGTTCTCTTTCTCTGTGACACATCCATCCGTCCGGTTTCAGGAAATGACACGTTTGTACGCTATTTTTTTATTCTCGCATGTCACCAGGAAAATTGGTTTTTTCCATCGCGCAATGGTAAACCGCCGCGAAAAAGCGTGAGCCATAATTTTTTTTTTCTAGTAAATAGCGTGCTTCGCTATGCGACAAGTGAAACACGAACCCACCGTTTACCTTTTTAACTTATCATTATCCGTCCGTTTAAAGCATAGTCTAATTTAATTTAGTACTAGACTGTATATACATCGAATGCTATCCTTACAGAATGCGTTAACCGAGAAAGGAGTAAAAAAAATTTATAAATATGGTAAACGTGAATTATATACCGCTCTTTCTGTTGCTCAAGATTCAAATAACATACCGCCGATCGAGCCGGCCGCTCTGTGACTATTTTTGAGTCTGCTGTCTTTAATAGCGCAATTTGTCGATCACGCAATTAAATCCGGGACCTTTACGGCGGGATGGATGCTTAATGGGAATGCAACCTTGCGGTGGAGCGCGTAAGGTGAGATAGCGCTTAAAACACGCGCGCGATTTTTAACGCGTGCAAGGAAAGGAAAGTGGACGAGGATACGTGTCGGTGGAGGGATCACGAGGATAATAATGATTGCTAAGGTCGGACTCTCATAAAATGAATTTCTCTTCATTTTTCGAAGGACGTGAGAAAATATATCGACGTTATTGAATTACGCGAATCTAAAGGCTTTCTCGACGATTGGCTTTTTATTTTGTCGAAATTACAGCACTTTGAAAAACAGGATCTTCTACTATTCTTGACATCGCATACTTTCAATGGGAATTTTTTATTCAGGTTGACTATATACATGTGACATTTACAGATATTGCAGAATTTTAATCACTTGATGCACTATCATTTTTTTTATCGAAACATAAGATATATGTTAGGAATAGTTGGTTATAGGGCGAAACTAAAATATCGCAGAGTACTTGTATAAAGTATTTATTTGGCACTGCCCGCGTTATGTATATAAAGTAAAATGAACTGGAATTGAACAGAATTGGCGTGCACACGCGGAAGTTAACGGAAAAAGGAAGGAAGGACATAGAGCAGTACATCATTAGAAAGTAAACTCGAAAAAGGAACTAGTCCTCTGTCTAGCGTTACTAAACTATATCGATAGTAACTAGGACCTAAAGGCACGAGCACACGTAGATCTGACATTCTAACAATATAAAATAATAAACTCGTTTTTTCAAATACATGCAGAGCATGTCTCTCTTTTAGATATCAATTTTTATTGGAAGAAAATCAGCTTTAAATTTTTTTAAAGATAGTCTATCATTTGGATAAAGTAACGTAAAAAATACAAATAGATGGTGCAGATTTAATATATGTGTATCTATCTTTCTTTAACAGATTACTATTTTATTATTAAAATACATATTTTAATTGACGCAATTTCTTTGGGAATCATTGCACATAGAGAAAGAGTCGGGAAATCCTTGTTGTATTTAACGCGAGAATTCTGAAGCCGCGTGTGCTCAGGCACGCGCGTGAGTGTGGGTGGATATATCACGTATCGTATGGAAAGACCTATGCGTATCCACACGTTCACGTATATATATATATATATTTTGTTTCATGTTTCATGCTCATTGGTTCCCCTTTCACATGAACTTTGCGCGGCCCGGTCTCGTCCTCATTCGGAATTGCACGTACGTTATCCCAACGTTAAGTCACATACGTGTAACCGCGCACCGACGCTTCTATTCCGCACGCGGACGGATAATTAGTTCGGCTGAACGTGATTTCCCCGCGCCCGGATGATCGCGCGTAGATCTTTTCGATGATCGCGCATTCGCCGGCCGAATGATCGATTCGATCGCTCGCGCTTGGTTTTTGCCCGTAAAACGGGCGTGACCCGATTTCCTCCACGGTGGCCGCGCGGCTGCATGCACCGCGCGCATGTTATGCTCTTGGAAATTGCAGTCGGATTACGAGCGAGGTGCGAGCGGCGCGGCATCGAGAACTTAACTATAAGCGCGGTCGAATCTGGCTTCTCAAGTATACCCGAGATTGCTCGTCGTAGCGAGGTGCAAACCTATCGCCGTTAAATTGCAATTGCTTTCCAATTGATCCGAGAAATTAAAATTAAGCGATTACGAAAATGAGAGAATATAGGCAGTTAATACTTCCTTTATGAGAAGAGAAGGAGGAAGAGGAAGAGGTATCGCATTGCCGAGAGAATTTCGTTATCGAAATCTTACGTGCCAATAAATAAAGATAAATAAATGAAAGAGGCAATTGTCGGTTATCGCGGTTTTTAAGAAGCATAAAAATTCCTTGCCGTTGATGTCCCACATTTTTTGACGAAAGAATTCTCATACGTCGCTCACGACGTCCGTCATCTGTGTCCGGGACGTCCATCACTCGTCAAAATCCGCGCGCGAAAACATTGTCGACGTGTTCTTTGCGTGCGTGTACGGTGTCCGCCCCGACGCGCGGGGACGCCTCTCTCGCGTGAAACATCAGTTTAATATAAACACCCTTATCGATGCGCCGGCCGGAGTCCTCGGATGAGCCGGTTGAATTTTCAATCGCCGCGCTGCGAAAGAGGAACGATTATGCCGGAGGAAAAAGCGACGGTGCGGCGGAATAACAAGTCGCATATTTATGAGCTTACTTTGAAAACCGATTCGACGCGACGTCTCTTTCTCTCTTCTCCGTCGGGACCCTGTACAATAAGTAGGCCCACATACACATACATACGTACATATGTATATTAAATATACGTATATGATATATATATGATTTAACGAGATTGCCCGAGTACATGCATAAGAATGCGCAGTTAATTAACCGCTCGATATCGGACATCTGATTGCCCATTTAATTGGATTAGGCATGGTATATGCGCGTTTCTATGAGAGCGCGTACGCGGTAATTACGTCGGTATACGTATGCATACGCTGCTACACGTACCTGTTACACAACGCGGCGGTACACCGGTCGTTCGAACGAATCGAGGCTGGAAAATGCCGATCTCTGCTAACTGGGAATATTGGCGCGCGGCGCACGTATAAGGAAAGGTCTTATATAAACTTACGATTATGGGATCTCCGTGTAATCTAGGAGTGTGTAATCCCTAAAGCTACCGCGGATGCTTTTATTATATAAACTACTTAGTTAACGTGTCAAAATACGGTATTACACGAAATCGAAGTGTAGTTTCTTTTTTTTTAATGGGGTTTAAACAGTTTAGACACGGCGCGGAGAGAAACAAAAAGGGGAGTGAACACCTCTCAAAGGAGCTTCGAACTTTAAGTCTGTAACTTTCAAATTATGAAACTTTAGGATTTTGCAGCATCTATAATCTTCTTGCTTTGAATATCAAAACCCGTCAAATTATAATAAAGTTTACTTAGACATGTTGAAATGTTGGTTAACTACCAAAAAAGAAGTGAAGATAATCTCTACTTACATAGCGACACTTACTCTAGGTTTGTTTCTTTTTCTCTCTGCACACACGTTAAGTTTTTAATCCAGTTTAGAACTCTTATATTTTTTAACACTTCAAAATTCTTACTTTTCTTCATTCTACGATACTTCGTAGAGAAATCCGGACAAATTTAGCGAGTTTCTTCAAGTTTCCTACCGGGAACGTAAGATTTCTCCTCAACTTGGTTATGGGAAACATTGCAAGTCAATATGTTGACATCTCCCGTCAATTACTCGTCGGGCGCGAGAATCGTGGCTCAAATCGTGCGTTCTCCGGACAATGAAGACGAGGCACAAAACGAGCCGGGCAAAGCGAGCATTTAAAGGTCGTTCGCGGTACAAAAGGAAGCGCTGCGAATGAGCCGCACGTGGGAGTCGATGTAAGGCTTTTGCGCACGTGTGCGAGCGTACGCGGAGTGTGCGGGCTATGTACGAGCGTGAGGATGTCGCCGGGCTATGTAATGTACATCATGTAATGACACCGAGGAAGCCGCTGATTTACAGCGCGGTTCGCGGTTACTTCAAAACTTCCTAACTTCACTTTCGCAATTTCATTTCGAGTATTCTTTGTCGGATTAAATTGAAGGTGGCCGGCACGAGAAAGAAAGAAAGAAAGAGAGAGAGAGAGAGAGAGAGAGAGAGAGAGAGAGAGAGAGAGAGAAAGAGAGAGAGAGAGAGAGAGGGAACTGTGAGATGGCAAGAAAATCTCGGGTGAGACTTTATTAAATAACATTTTTTCTTTTCACTTTAGAAAGATATGGAAAAGAAGCGCTTCTTTTACATTTATTTTGTCCATAAGCGACGATATCATTAATCACATCAAAATAAAGATCGGGACGCTGAATTTATTGGGCGGAGCTACGGTTATCCAGAGCTCGCGGATTCCAGTTCTGCGCAATCCGCGAATTTATTTCGTGAATTTTTAATCCCGGAATACGTTCGGGAGATCGTCTTTTTTTTTAAACTTACCGAGTTTTCTCTTCATTTTGGATGTATTATTATGCAAGAATAAATTGCACGGCACGATTTTGAAAATGTAGAATTTCAAATAGACATAGTTACCCAACTATCGATGCAAACTAGAACCGAGCTTACTTTTGCTTTTATGTGTTCCGGTGAGTTGAAGTTTAATAACCATCGACTAGTAGGATTATAAAATGCGTGTGTATTCGTATGTTGAACATATTCTACCAAACGTATTCAGGAATGAAGTAATTTTTCTCTCTCTCTTTCTCTCTCTCTCTCTCTCTCTCTCTCTCTCTCTCTTTCGTTACTATCCCAGAAAATTTGTTTCTGCCGGGTTGACGACAGTGAACAAATTAGATTTCGAGTCCGTTCGTTTGCTCGTCGAATATCAAAGGCTTGCGCGTTCTTACCGTGCCGCAAACTATTCGAACGGCACGAAACGTGGCCACGCTTCTTTTTCTCCGGAGAAAATTCTAAAAGGCTATTTCTCAATCTTAGCGTACGACGTATGTGATTTCTGCTTGGGCACAAAAGCCGATCTTGCCTATGAGTAGGCGCTGCGCGCTGCGTAATGTTGCACACGCCGCGCTCTCGACTCTCGTATATGCGATACCTGTCTGCCCCGGGGGCTGCCGATCGTATTTATAGGCGTAGTATATCGCACGCAGCTAGATTAAGTAGATAAGCTTCGATATGAGTCGATTCCGATTGTCTCCCGCTGGTCCAGGTTGCATACCCGCCTCGCTGCCTCCCCCCTTCGCCCGACTCACCGCGGGACGGACCCGCCGCAACCAGCTGCACTTGCTCTCGAGCTTGTAACGCTCGCGAAAAAAAAGAAGGGCCGTCGCGTTTCTGCAATTCATTACTTAGAGCTGATATCATCTCGGACGCGAGATCGAGCGGCATGTTGAATTTCGACGAGCGAGAACGTATAATACGCGTTTTTATACCTTTCGCGATGCAACATTGCGCGTCTATACTTGAGCACGCGTCAATTGTGACAAATCGTTTTTACGTCGTTTTAGCTAAACGCGCGCATTTTGTACGCGTGCGTATATCCCGGGATGGTTTTAGGCTTTATATTTGGAAAACATAATTCTATATTGAATAGAATAGAATGAATAGAGCGAATTTTTTCTCGCGCAGTGGTGCATTGCGGGGCATTACGCATTGCTGCAGCTTTCTTGCATGCATAAGATATTTATAGAATCGTTTATATTTGGCAAGGAAATTGGAAATTACATGAGCATATGTCGATGAAGAATTCAACTCGAGAGTTATGCAGGAAAAAAAGAATGATTGTTGCTTTTCTGCGTTCGTGGATTTCTCTTGGATGTAGCTAAGTACACGCGCAATATCTCCTGAAATGATTTTAGCCGGAAGACAAAACGCTGGAATGGCTTTCCTCTTGCATAACTATATCCAATTACAGAGTCACTCGTAATTAACAGAAAAATTATACGCGAGGATAATAGTTACGTTGATTTATTGTTGTCGGAGATATGTGAAACGTCAATTTTTTTTTATATTAATACTCCGATTTTTTGTGTGAAAGCACATACGCAATGCATTCACGCAACAATTCGCAGATATTACGCAACGTTGGCGCAACAGGATCTGAAATTTGCAAATGCCGCTTTTTTGCACCTGTTCGTAATTTCTGGCGGAATGGCCGATTACTTTCCTTTTTCTTTCTGACTTCCAAGAAAGACTGGAAGCGTTAATACGCACTCACGAGGAATTGGATAATCGCTGGATGAAAGGAACGCCATATAGGAAAGCCAATAACTATGTGCTGCTTTGCGCAATATTAAGTCCCGCTAATGATCGCCCGTTGGCCCGTAATTATTTTATACGCTGGTTAGCAGAAAATCATTTGTTAGTCCGGGTAAACGTGAGTTATAGTCACGTTGATTTTTGCTCTGGTTTATTGTTGCTTTACTACTGATATTTATGTATATCGCGCCATACATCATACATTTCAATTCCGTGCGGTATTTATGGTGCGCACGGAAGCTCGTGCGAGAAGCGAAAAGCGCCGTGCTAAACTTGCAGGGAATAATACGCGGATGTCGGGTAAAAATATTCATGAATAGGTAAACGAAATTAATTTTTAAGCTCTGGATGAATGCAACTGACGGCTCGTCACCGCGACGGCTAAAACGGCATTGAGAAACGAGACGTGACAGTTACTTCCTAGGTCACGTAATTTGATAAGCGATTTATGATTATTTTATTTTGCGTCATTTGACAAATGCGCGTCTATTTTTTATGAGTACACTTGACTTACAAATCCAAATTCGTCGAGGAACGGTTTTTTATAGGTATCTTCTGTATTATACATAAGTGACGTCCACTATAACAAAAACAATTTTATTTTTTTTTTTTTCAAATACATGTTAAGGCGTTCGCGATTAGATAAAATTAATTGAATTTAATAACAGCGCGGAATACATGCGTGTGAGATTTTTCACAAATTTTCTGCCAAATTTCCTGAAACATAATTCCGAATAGAATCTCTTTCAAAAGGAACGGGTAATAGGTAGACAAACGTTGGTTCGAAATCATCTGCGGTATATTACGCATGAGATGTAAGGTCGTTGCACGAGATGCAACGCGGCGCGGGCGCAATCGACACGCGTATCTCGCGCTCGCTTTAACGCTACATCTTCCGTCCATTTTTGAATCCTCCAGTGGAAACACGCATCGCGAACGGAGGGCTTCCATCTCGAATGGTTATGATGTATGTATGTTGGTATATCCATTTACATATTAATGCATCATATTTTGAGATGAAACGCTTTCTGTGCTTCAAAATATTCAATGATGACAAAAGCAACAAAGTATTATACATTGCCGCTGCCTGCTGTAGGCCACTCTCTCGCGATTTTTGTACGCCTCTTGCTTTGACATGCATTTCGATATCAAAGATATGTTTGTCTCTTAGAGCCTTTAAAATTAAAACAGAACGTGTAATGACTATTTCATATAACGATTCTATGAAAATTATCTTTTATCCGGGATTCGCGGATAACGTGTATTTAATATATTTCCGACGCGTGTTTTTGTTATTAAAAATATTTGTGCGGATAACATAAAACTCCACAAACTGTTTTTGCATGTAAATTATGAAATAAATATGATATTGAACCATCTTGGAAAGAGATGCATACAATATTGAATATTATTAAAATTGCGTATAAATATAATAAAAAAATTTGTACTTATTATTGTATTAATAGATATAAATATTATATGTAATGTAATAATACTTTGTATATATTTTTATATTAATAGTTAGTGATACATTTTATATTTAATATCAAATTTTATTAATATTCTTCTAATATTCTTCGCGCTTTTATTGCTTATGCGTCTTACGTTCATTATGCTTCTTTCCCAAGATAATGAATTCACCTCTGGTCTGGTTATTATTTCTCCTCCAATCTTCAACTAGAAATATTCGCATATTTTATGCGGAAATAGAATATTCACGTATGCAAATTATAAATCTGTAAACTTCTCGTATTTTTAATTACACATAAATCTATAACGCCGAATATTATTAACAAGCTGCATTAATGATACATAGACATACCATCTTTTATATATATTTGCAAATTAAGGATAAAAATTGATCTTGGGAGATTACTTGTTCGAGACATACATTTGTTTCCTTTTATCGCACGTTTCCTCCTTACGCTCGGTATGCTTCCTTTTTGAGATAATAGGCTCGGTTCTATAAGTCTCCCTATTACTCGAAGCACATCTCCCTCCAATCTCCCAAGCCTACATGGAAACGCGTATCACAAACGAACGAGCCGGGCTCTGAGATGGATATAATATCCGTACGTGGGTAGGTCGACTTACATATTAATGTAATACATAATCACGCGGAGATTGGAGAGGCACAGGAGACCCCGGCCCCTCAAGATGAATGAGCCTTAGAGCACGCTCAAAAGGCATGCGGTTGATCCAATGTGTCGTAATCCTGACCCCGCGAGGCTGCCACGGGCGCACCGCTGTATCCCGTGTCTCAGTCAGGATCGTATCTAAGCTATCACCGATACGGCCAACATCTCTCAGATCCGATTCCAATCAGGCATCAGCATACACGTATTAAAGGAAACGTGAATGCTACTTCTGTTATTTATCGGACAAGGGGAGTAAATTGTACTGTGTGAGTATTTCCCACAATGTCGGACGTGTCTTGAATAAAAGCATTCTTTAGTAAGATGATAAAGATTCGAATAATTGTGAATATTCAACGTAACCCTAATTACTGTGGTACTAGAAACATTTCTCGAATTATTAATTAATTTAAAATATATCTTGAATTGTTTATGATTAAAATATTAATTGTTTAAATAAATAAAGAGAAGTTAGGAATACCCAAACACCCGTGAGATAAAAGAACATTAATAAAATTTGAGATATATAATACACATTTTTTTGCATCTACATTTGGATAATCATGACACAAAATGACTATTTAGATATAGATTTATTCGATAAATATTTTAACTACTATTTGTGATAGTTTCTTAAATTATTGCCCGGCGATGCGGCGTGGGCGCCTTGAGAATTACACGCGGCTTTGACGTTACCTGTATGTTTATTTTAATCCGTTCGGCATACATCGACAGGCGGCATGCACGCGCGCCTACATGTTTTAATGGTGAGCAATGCCGACGATCAGAGAAAATTTCGATTGTAGTCAGCCGCTATCTGATCTTGGTCAGGTCGGAAAGGAGTGTCTGGGAAAACGCATTTAAATATGCGCCACGTTTGCACGTGATCTCGGATTGGCGGAGAGATGTCCGTACGATAATTAGAAAGTTGACATTTATTCCGCCGTCGAATGTCCCGTTTTCCCCTCGAAATGCAAACGAAAAATAATCAATTTATGGTATATAATAGTAATAATTCCGTGACTTGACGCTATAATTAGCTGAATAACCGTTTATTAACTTTGTGATTAAAGCGTGCTGAAATATACAGAATGTTGAAATGTATGTGCATGTATAATGTATATACTTGCAGAGAGACAACATTCCTTTAATCGAAAGTGATAAATAATCAACGAACAGTAATTGATGAGATTTTTCATCGTATATCACGCATCTACATATTTAGAACTTTCTTGAGACACGTAATTCAATTTTGCACTTTTATTAATATATGTATTTAGAACGTCGCATATGACCTATAAAAATTAAAATTTAATTACGCAAATTGAGCTCACTGCACTCATTAATTTTAATTTCATTTAAAAATTATTGCGGCAGCTCGTTACTAATGCAATTGACATTTTTTTTTGGAACAGCTTCTCTCCAACATCTGTTATTTCTAATATCTAATATCTAATATCTAATATATATGTGCCACTAATTTTGATGCACCTTATATAGATTGGACAGAGAACACTGATCTTTCTATCTCGTTAAATCATGCTCTGTTCTAATTCCGAGGTATCGAAATGATTAATGAAAATGCAACGCGGACGAATGAGCACGAATCGCCGCGCCGGGTCTTCTCTCGCTCTCGCTCGCTCGATGTTGCGACTATATTCTGCATCTGCGTCTCTCTCTATAGGATCTCCGAGAAGACGACTAATAGAGAACGCACGGACTTTCCCTGTCAAATCTCGTAGCCGCGAGAAGGGGCAGAAGAGAGGGTTACGGTCTACCTACGAATCATTCATTGTCGCTTTAGACAATGGAGATTACTTTATCTCCGGTGATGCGAGCTTCGCGCGTTAGCGTGTGCACGCCATCCGACACGCTGGACCCGAGACTTTCTCGACGGATCGCCGTGTCAAGTGTGTGCACTGGCCGATCGTAATTTATTCCCCGTTGCAGTTGCCTAATATGTAGACCGACCCGTGCTCGCGTTCGCGTGCTCGTAACTCACCGAATGGTGTAGGAAAAAAAGGAAGAATGGATATTTAATCGAGATTTATGCGCGTCGCGGGAGTTCCGCGCGTATGAGTATTAATTTGATTCGCCGGAAAATTGTTTGCGTAGAAAACAGGCTCTTCTCTCTTTCTCTCTCTCTCTCTCTCTCTCTCTCTCTCTTTCTCTCTCTGCCGCGCGTGATTCCTTTACGATTAAAATTTAATTGCTCGTGCGAATAGCAATGCAGATTATAATACAGTTTCGATCATGAGTATCCTAAATATAATATTTCATAGTTTGACCGAACCATCGAACGTATAGTTTGTATTATTTGTTGACAATAAGTTCATGTCACGTCGTACGAGACATTAGCGAAATAATGACTCTATAAGTAATGCGTAATTAAACATAATATATATAATATATGTATATAATATATATAATTAATTAAATATATTAAATATGATATATTATATTATAGTAATATTAACAAGATGATTATTGTGGATTTATATCACAATTATTAATAACATTTTATTACTAAAATATCACGGTTATAAATATTATAAAAAGTCTAGAACGATATTTTAATGTTATGTTATTGCAAAATTCATACACTGAGAAAAAAATGTTCTGCATTTTAATAAATATTAGTTTGTATACAACTGCATTGACTCCATTTATTAAAATAAAGAAAATTTTCCTTTTTATTAATATATTTTTTTCTCAGTGAATAGACATATATACTAATAAAAAGGAAATTTTTCTTAATTAAATTTTAGTAAATGGAGTCACAGTTGTATAAAAACTAATATTTACTAAAATGCAGAACATTTTTTTTCTCGGTGCACATCACAAGATTACTCCGTCATTTCTGTCCACAGTTTAATATCCTTAATGAAACACCTATTATTTAACACCTTGCTTGATGCGATTTGTGTATATGTATGTAGATATAGCTAGTAATGCCTCGACCTACCGCGCGAGAACAATTGAGCGACTTTGCAGCAAAACCGGAACGCGATTTAAATAACGCGATGGAACGGAAGATATCGGGCCTCGTGATTGTACCTTGCAATCGGCGACAAACGTATTTCGCCTCGAGTCCGAGATTTTTATCGCATCACGTCGTCAGGGGCTCTGATTAGACGCGCGCGCGGCCGCGCCGTTCGTCGCATACATATGTCTGCAAGTCGATCGCGCGACATAGGAATTTTTTATTATGGCCGTCAGTCTCTTATGCGTGCTCTACTACGTGCCGGCACGTGCTTGATTGAAACGAATTAAGGTTCGAAATAGTTTTGTATATATATCTGTGTATGAATGACGATGCCGCATCCTCGATAGATTTAGGAATAATAATTCTCGTTTGTCTACAAAGGACTCCGTCGCGTAAACCGCAATTGGATAACAGCTTTTTTTT
Source organism: Temnothorax curvispinosus (assembly GCF_003070985.1). Classification (NCBI taxonomy): domain Eukaryota; kingdom Metazoa; phylum Arthropoda; class Insecta; order Hymenoptera; family Formicidae; genus Temnothorax; species Temnothorax curvispinosus. Next base: position 793,684 of record NW_020218370.1, on the reverse strand, counting down.
CGTCGTTTCCTGGCGTTGTCACTTTCCGTTACAGTCAGAAGTGTTACTGTATTAAAGCTTGATATATTGATACATTAAACTCATTATATACCTTGGTTAAAATATTACATTAGTTTCTCTCGTTTCTCTCGCGGCAATCGGTCTGATCGGGAATCAATTATTATAATTTTTCCGTTTGTCAGTCAACAAAGTCCGACCGCCTAATTAATGCATTTGCTGTCAAGCCAATGATCCCTGCGCATTTGTATCCCCTTTGAACAAATGCATCGCCATTTCCACCATTTATCCTTATAAATGATAACATCTCGAAACGCTCGAGATAACCGCCGGCCCATTGAAGCATGAGCTCATTACGTGCGACTTACACACGTGCAGAAATACAATGCGTGTCGAAAGGGGGTGCGGAATCGCGGGAAAAGGGATACCGCGGTGCAACTATTCGCGGATTAATTCATAGTTCACGCCAGTCCAGTCTCTCGTCACACGTTAACGTGTGGCGGCGCGGAAGTCTTTGTTTTCGATCGGGTATGCTCGTCGATTAATGTCGGTTTGCACCAACAATATTTTTTTTCCCCGAGCCGTTGCATAGACAAAGTCGGTCATCGGATATTTTTTTTCCAGTGTGCGAAATATAGCCCGTGTACGCACATGTGAGGAACGTATATGCACGCGCGCGAAACGCTTCGCTCGCACGCCGGGCACAATCGAATGATCCTCTTTTTTTCTTCATTTTGCACCGTTTGGTATCGTGTACGTGAAAATATGTGGCGTGGCTTAACTATAACTCTCCGCACATTTGTTTGAGCGCGCGCGCGTGTGTGTGTGTGGGGGGAGGGGCTCTTTTTCGCGCCCCGATTTGTCCACGCTGTTATTAGACACCGATCATATGTGCAACGCGACGCGAAAGCGTCAATCTCCCTTTTTCTGAAATCGCGACACGAGAGTTTCGGTCAAGTAATTCGTGTTTAGCGAGACCCTTTTGTTTTTCTTTTGTATCACATAAGGGAAAGGTACCAATACCCGAACACTTAAGCGTAGGAAATGTACCAATACCTGAACACGTATCTGCATCTGGATACCTTTAAAAAAATATAAATTTATGATAAAAGGATAAAGAATTTTACTTTATATACCCCAAGGGGCCTTAAAGGGCGTTTTTGAAGGGACGTACCCAACCCTAACCTCCAATTCATCCTACTACCTTACTGTTTCCTACTTTCCTACTTTGGACCAACGGTTTAACGTCTCTTCCGAAAGACGGAGCCCAGTTTTCTCCGCATCTGCACGGAGGGGCGCGGTTTTTTCGGAAAAAAACTTTTCCATGATTCATGGTTCTAGTGGACTCGAACCTGGTTCCTCAGATTACGAGTCTGGCGCTCTACCACTAGACCACACCGCCGCCCAATATAAATTTATGAAAATAAACGTTTGAATATTATAACTGAAGTTTCAAACTACAAGAAAAAATACTTTTATCTTTGATTTTAATTCGCGTTATACTTATAAATTATAAAGGTGTTCGGATATAGGTACATGTTTGGGTATTGGTACCTTTCCCTTATTTCAAGCTGAATCACGAGCAATGTAAATTCGATGCTGTCGGTATTAATGCCGAAACACTTCAAATTCCAGAGATACCCGACTTCTTGTGTAACAAGCGTGGCAAAAGCGTGAAATAGTTTTCCGCGCGATGTAAGTAATTGATTTTATTAATCTGCAGGCGGGTTGAATTTATTGCGCGATCGTACCATCCACCTACTTAACGCAGCCTCGCGGATCGCCTCGCAGATTGATAACCGGGTATCAATAAGGCGTACGTGTTACACGATAATCCCAACAAACGACGGGGTGCGGTCTCGTGACTACCGACGAAAGAGAGAGAGAGAGAGAAAGAGAGAGAGAGAGAGAGGGGGGGGAGAGAGAGCCATATGCACGCCCGATCACTGCGCTTATTATTACAACGGTCGACACAGTATCTCTCGCATCGTGTTAGGCGTGAAACGGTCGGGCAGGTCAAGACCCCGTTCCTTATCCTCCGAGCCGACCGGTGAAATGAATTCCTCGCGACTGCCCGTGCACATCCGTGTGTGCGAACTCGTATACACGTTGGCGTATAGCGATATAAGCAAGCGTATATAGTGTATATACACGCCGCTATTTATGGGTTATTAACGTCACTGAAAAACGATCCAGAACCGGACTCGTAGGATAAGAGGATACTTCCGGCGATCGCGACACAGATAATCCATCTCAAACCTGAAAACGCGTTCTTGACGTGGTGCAGACTTATGACAACCTCTCGCGTTCTTTTTTTTAATCTGTTATATCCGGGTGCTGATGCCGCTTTTGATGCCGATTAATACGATCGTTACGATGCGACGTACACGATTCAACTGAAGTATTGAAAAAATATAACGGTCCAGTCTTTGGAGAGAAAAAGAAGCGTAATAAAATGTGATACTGGGATCATCCAGGCATTATGTATTGCGTCAGGATGTAATACGAAATTAAGATGATATAATATGCAAGCTGTTAAAAAGTGTAGCATGTGTGTGAAGCTGTTAAAGAATCTAATGTGTGGATTTTTTTATTTTATAGTTTGAAATATAGCGCAAACAAATCCATATAAGTTTAAATAGCTTTCCCAATATCTTTTTATACAACATTTAAACTTACGTAGATATTCTTACATATACATTTTTTAAATATTTTTAGTTTGTATAAAACGGTATGATTACAAGCTAAAATTATAACAATGAAAATAAAGAAATGTTTAAAAAATTACGCGGCGATAAGAGAAAAGACTTTCGTAAGAACTCTAATAAATATAAGAGCAATACGTTTTAGATGAAGAAAGATGTCCCTTCGTCGTTTTGGGTCGGGAAAAAACGATACTGACTCATTTGTCGCGCCGGTACTTAACTGCAAGTTTTGGTAACGTTGGAACTTTTCGTGTTAATCTCTCTCAGGGTACCCCAACGGACTCGTCCCTCGCTATAAAATAACATAAAACTTTTCGTTTCTCCGGAACCACACCCTCCCACTCGCACTCTTCCTTTCTTCGTGACGTCGCTCAGGACTTTTACTTTTAAATCATTCAGCCGATGCCCGTTACATTATTCAACCACTAAAACCTCGCTATGCGGATTTCTGAAGAATCTCAAGGATCCCATCGTACCCCGCCCACTTTTATCCTTTTCCTCGCTCCAAAACCTCTTCCCCCTCTACGTGTATGGCCGCTTCTTATTCTCGAATGCCGATGCGCGAGTCTCGCGAAACTTCTCGCGAAATTCCCTCAATAATTCTTGTCCACGCATTAGCATTATGGCCGCGTCATGAAAGTTCGCATGAAATTGAGTTATTCGGCTTCGCGACTCACGTTTTTTTAACGACAGTTCTGTATCCTATATTCCGGATCTGTATATATTATTCCGGATCACTTGCATGATCTTAGTAAGTATCGAGTTGGTCGTCGAAATCTCGGGAATCTTACTGAATTTCTGCAATAGCATTTTATTAATAAAGAAACTACATAAGTGAAGTCGGTTCTGTATTAATTATTTCAAAATTTAAAAATTGTATTTCCATTAATATAGTGATTACTTACGAATCATTCAGTATCTAACTTTGAAACACTATTATTTTTAATGAAATTGACACGATTTATACGAGAAGCAATAATTTCGAAATTAAATCTTTTATATTTCCTAGCAAAACTTCGATAGCTTTATACAGTTACGCAATTGAGGATGATAAAAAGTTATTAAGGCGCTTGATTATCAGAAGAAGACTAAAATTAACAATGTATATACAATACCTATTTTTACTATATATAAATATACTATATATATCTTTGAGAACAAGGAAAAGAAGGAAAATAAATCAATCAATTTAATTATTTATTGCAACAAAAGTCATATAAACTCATAAAATGCATCATTATAAATTTGATAAAGAATTACAAGTATTTTGACCGTTTTGATAGTTGTAATGATAATATTACAATAGCGCTTACACAATAACGCTGCTCAGATATGACCCCAGAGCCAATTACATATACGTGTACAACGATTTAATATGAAATTCATAAATCTATTGTCCACTTTTGGATGGTTTCCAGGCGGTGTTCGGAGATTCTACCCCGAGATCGTCGACGAAGCGAGCTGGGCTATATCCTGCGCAATAAGGTAGCAATGTTCTCACAACTTACTATATACTAGCATAACGCCTTTATGGTAATTGTCTGCGATAGTAACACTTGGATTTGCGTTTTGTGCGAATTATATGCTTTATGTCTCACTGAGAAACCTGTTAACGCTTGTTCGCAGACGTGAAAATACGCGTTTGTCTTCGATAATTTGACTTAATTTCCTTCAAACCTTTTACCAATCATATCGCGCTGTTTATCACCTCACTGCTAGGTGATAACGTCCGCTGTGAGACTGATAAATGACAAATGGGAGAACTTGTCCATCTCTAGGGAAATAATCGGATTATGCGGAGATGATTATCGCGGCTATTGTCCCGTTTTTGTCGGATGATCAAGGGATAATAAATAAAATAACACTTATTGCTTTGCGTGAATAGAGTGACGTTGTCCTTTTGTATAACATGATTGGTGATGTCGTAGCTTAATGAATCAAGCTATGAAGAATACAATATAAAGCGCTTAATTAATTCATTTATTAGAGATTCTCTCCAAATAGAAAAAAATTTATTTATAGTATAAATGCGGAGTAAATTAATGTTGTATATAGCAAACTGCAAAAAAAACTATCATGCAATGTGTAATAGCGACAACAATCGACAATTATATAAGTAAATCAATTATCTAGATAAATGAAATTAATGCAATGCGACATGACGCATGTTTCGTAAATCGGATGTTTGACTTCATGCATTATTCGTTATCTGATTCGGTGAGATGTTCCATATGACTGATGTTTAGTGCTTGATGCGTGTTAAAATGGTATTACGTCGCGAAATGGAGTGAAAACGAGAGGTAAAGGAAAAGCACCTCGTAAACGCAAGAGAGAGGGGAAAAATGCAACATATAACACGAAAATAAATATTCCACGTAACGAGATGCAAATCGATTTGGTGAAATATCGAGATAGACGTACCTCGTAATATAAAAAAAAATTCTACTGAGGGAATTTACATGCAAAAACACGTGTATACGACGAAGTATTGCGGCGCTTTTTTTCGAATGCTCTAGATAAATTTCGATCAGTTTGGAGTGTATCGTTTCTTAAAAAAGATCTCAGAGCAGATTTTGTATCATGATGAATGATTGAAAATGTTATCAGTTTTTAATTGAAATTACTTGGATATAATTTAGTTTTTAATTGATAAAAAAGCTACTGAGTTAAAGTAGCTATAAGTTATAAAGATGAAAAAATTATGAAAAAATTTCACTCGAGGAAATTCTTCGTGAGTGAAGACCGACTCCCTCGATTTGGCAAAGAACCTATGGATGGAGGAAAATATCGGGCATACGCCCCCCTATGTTCTTTTCCATATAAATTAAGGCTGCCCATTCGAGTCCACGTCAATCGGAACGAATCGCGCTGGTGGCGGACGACGTTTAAATTAACTTCAATCAATCCCTTCATCCGCCATGCCAGTTATTTATTGCCCGCGCTCCGGTGAATTCTCATTCGAGAATACGTTTCCGCATACACGATCGCCTACATGAATTCTAATTACGCCTTTTTAGCTCTCAGGCTTTTGTATTTAAAGGTTCGATATCTAGGTCAGGTGAGATTTCAAATGCAATTTATCGTTGCGGTGAAGTTTCTATTTACTTTACTCCGTCCGTTTGTAATTGGCGTTCAAGATTTTTCAGGAAAACAATTTAATAGGTATTTCATTGCTGCACAATGATGATTGTCTCTTTCTTTAACGTATGTATATACGATACGACAAGTTGAATTAATCCAATTTTATGGTTATTAAATTATAAGACATTATGGGAAATATTTAACTGAAATTTGAGTTCTTAATTTTGCAAGCTTATCTGAGGTACACTATTTATCTTGATAACAAATGTTAAATCATTTAATTGCGATTGGATTTTTGATTATTTTTCTTATATTCTTGTATATAATATTACTGTAATTGCAACAGGAGTATTAGTATAATCTATAATTACTTACGCCTTGATAATATAATTACTTCTCAGATATTGGATATCTCACAGTCGCTGCGAAATGTCGGTGTATACAAGTCGACGTTAAACAGCCACTTTACTTCCATTTTATGTTACTTCCTCTCCTCCCCCGCCTTATTTTCCCTTTGCGACGGCAAATGATTAATAACGGCACATTACGGGCTTGTAATTAATCAGAATAATACCGCCACACATGCAAAAATGATCAATTTACACCAGCGCGCCATTTAGCTTCTATTTTCTGGAAGTTGATTAAATTACGGTACTAGATTGAGGCGCAGAGCGGAGGAAGGAAGCCCCAAATTGTGTGCGCCACGCTCTAATAGTTTTCAAATAGAATTTATTACATAACGTATTATTCGCTATTCGGATTGAGTCCAGCGAGTCTAATGCAACGTCGACCGCAACGCGATGCATCTCTTCCTGGGTTCTCGCCCACGAGGAAGCTCGTGTAAAAGTCGGCGTTAAACAGAGCCCTTGCTTCCACCTGAGTGATTAATAACATCTTGGCGAACGTTAAACGCTTGTGCTTCTTCAGATTAGCCTGGGCAAAAATCGCCAAGTTTGAATGAGAACGCGCATGCTCGCGCTCTCCAAACTAAATAAATCACTTTGGGAACGGCCTTCGTACGCAAACGCTCTTTCGCTTCTTCCTCCCTCGTCGCCAATTTTTTTTTCTTCCCGCGTCTTGAGTTATGGCAAATAAAAGAGCAAAGACGGGGGGTCACGCGGAAATATTATGCGTCGCTATAAAAATAGTATTTTCCCATGTTACGTTATGAATAAAATCAATAATCACAGATATTTATTAGCGCGAGTAGCAGTTTGTAAATTAATTATAAAAATTACAACAATATTTTATATATAAATGGCACAGATAATATCACGAGATAAAAAGACGTGAAAGCAATCGTTGGAATCATATATTATTTATATAGGTGCATCATAATTATTAAATTATTATATGAATATTGTGTATATATATATACACGTATTTATTTTTTATTAAAAAGTATTTTATTGTAATAGAATTAAAAATTAACATATTTGTTAATTTGCAAAGGGTTATTTCATTAGAGAAACTTTACTTGAAACTCCTCAAAATCTTAATTGAAGAGACTCAATTAAAAAAATGCGAGTGACTCTCTCGCGCTCCGCCGACGGCGACGCGAAAAAAACTCGAGAATGGTTCATCGGAGCATTTCTCTCGTCGCGTATATATGTGACGTAAGTACGGATGTAAAGTTGAAGATGCACAAAGCTCTTACACGGCCCTTTTTCGGTTTAATGACATCGTACAGCGTGCGGAAGGGCGAAGTGGTTAATGGGTGCAATAATGCCGAACCGTTTTTCTTTTCTTCGCGATGACAGTATTGTTATAAAGCGTATAAACATGGTGAAGCGAATAATAAAAGAGATACCCGAGCGTGTAATTTGCGCGCGAGCATCGGGATAAGATACCAACGCGGAGGAAAATGGCGCTATCGCGAATGAAATAATGAATAAAGAAACGAGTGTCAGGCGCGCAAAGTATCCAACACGGAAAAGAGCGTTCTTTCCCCGTAACGACATCACCCCGCGATGCTTTACGCGCTCGGCGTATCATAAAGATAAAATCCACTTTCTTGTCTATCGTTCTTGGTATCGCTCAGGAAAACAAGATGTTTCCTCAGTACATAATTACGCTCCGCATTTTTTTATACTGCTATTATAAAAGGTTCGCGCTGTGCTGGTTTACTCCGATCAATTTTGCACGAGTCTCTTGTTAATCGCTGTTTTCTATTTCAATTTTTCCGTGTTTAATTTGTAGGGAATTTTGAAGCAAAATTTTACTTTATTACGTCTGTAATGTCTCATATATACTCAAAATTACACGAGTTTAAATTACGTGCAAATAAAAGAGATTTTGTTTTAGCAATTGTTTTTTTAATGTATTAAATTGCACATATTTATATTATACACATTTACTTGTTATCGTTTAGATTTTAGATTGTTTATTATATTTATTTGGAAAAATAAATGTCGATTTAATCAACATTTACATCATCATGTTGCAAACGTAGTGGATTGAAATGCCGAGAAGAAAAGCGAAAGGAGACGAGTACGTGGAAAAGGTTGCCGGAAAATTGCGGAAGTTGTTACTCTGCGTGATAAATAAAGTCGCGCTTTCTCGCCGGCGCGAAAGAATTGATCCCCTCGGCGTACTTGGCGTCGTCGTAATGTCGAGTACCACCTAGAGTTCAGAGGGTATCGCGTAATCTTTAATGGGTCTAATAATTTTCACTCTTCTCGTTCCGCGATAAATCGTGAGACCTGCCATGCCGCTTTCTATCACCTTTCGCAGGCTGGTTTCACTCGAACTTGTGTGACGAAGAGAAACAATCGATCTTTCGTTTTAGACATTCTTATCATAGGCTTGACACTAAATGTAACTATCTTTATTTTATGTTAGTTTCCATTGTTCAAGTACCTAAAGCGTAAAATGCAAGAAAAAAACGCTTAACTTTAAGATCGCCATGAGACGTTATAATGACTTAAAATCAGTGTCATATTTCGCATCTTATTATATATTTTTTCCTAGAGCGAAATTGTCGTGACTTAAGAAAAAACTCTGTAGTTCATTTTAAAGATTAAACAGATCTGTTCCATGTAATTGTAGCGCAATTACATTTGCTTGGGTTATATATATATGTAGATAGACTATATATATAGCAGTCAACCGATATCGACAATGTGATTAATTTTAATTGCTACAATGCTACAAATTATTTAATACTTTTTTAAAAGAAAAACAGGAATTAGCTACGTTTTAAAAAAAGTTGAAATTTATATCTAACTTTAAATTTAAATTTCAAGAATAATATGTCTATCTTTGTTTTAATCGGGAAATAAAAATTAATTTATTATTATATTTTTCCTGAAATTTCTACATTTCAAGAGGAATAAAATTGTGTGATTTTAATAAATCAGGAATATGTATAGTTATATTTTCCGCGTTCAATTTAATTTTATTTATTTTTGATTTATTAAAATCACAATTTTTGATTTATTAACATTACACAATTTCATCCTTTTTGGGACGTAAAAATTTGGAAAGCAACGACTGGTAATCAAATAAAGTGATAATCAAATTAATTGATTCGATTAAATATTTTTCCAATCTTTTCCTCTTAAAAATTAAAAAGATAAATCTCATTCTTTAGAGAAACATTTGCTTTGATGTGCCATAGTGACCCATCGACTGCAAAATATAAGAAATGAAATATTCGGCACGTGTATATTTCAAACGTAACGTTAAATATTTCGTGGCATAGCACTCGGAGGGTGGTACTGTTTTTATATCTATGACGTATGCGCGCCGCGCCGTTGCGTAAACAAGGTCGTCGCGGCGCGCGCGCGCGCGGCGCCGAAACCTGTCAATCCTCAATCCTGTCATTCGTATGGCGTGCCTCGGACGGGTATGAAGTGACGCGTGCCACTGCGCGTATATATCGTCGCACCGTTCCTCAGAATGCGATGCTACCTTGTGATTACTCGCCGAATGGTGATTCACACGATTGATTAATTCGAACTAACATGATCAACAATTCGTAAGAGTTGACGGCGCCGGCGTTACAATAAGACCGCTATATTTCTCTTCACGCGATTTATCTCTTGGAAGTATATATTTTTATTTGGAGGTTAACCTCCTTTTTGGTTAGTAGCGCGTAGGCGCTTTCAGTTCTGCTTTTGAGTTATATAGCGCATTCTTTTGGAAGTAAAAACCAAAGCGGGATAGAACTTATAAATTGCTTCGCGATTGTCAATTGCCTTTTTAACGATCCTTTGATTCAGATTCCGATATTATCTCGTCCGTTAGCCAATCGAAAATGATAGGCACATCGCATAAAAATCGGCGAAAATTTTAAAATACGATGCAAGACATTTGTATACAAATCCGAATAGTTCAAGTAATAGAAAATATAGCAATCGATAGTACTGACCGCTTATAATTAATTCGGTATGCGAGGAAAAGAATTCGGTATACTTATATTAATAATTTCATAAATATTTCGTGGTAACGATAAATTGGCTGATACGGCCGGTGCGCTCGACGACTCATACTTGTTTTTTTTTTTTTTGCGGTGTGTATCGTGGTATGCGTGTTTGCGCGATCATCTTGTTATCATTCGCGCGATAAGACTCGAGCTGCAGGCATTAGCTCCGTTCATTATTGTACTACTCTTCGAAACACGATCGCGATAGGTATGAGAAAAAACGAAATTATTCTCTAAGAATGTTTAGCGATGAGCAACTTGTGTCACTATGTAAATCTCACAATTAATTACTTGTGACCGTATCGAGGAAAATATTTTACGTAACTTATTCGCTTTAAATCGAAGCCGTAACAATATTCGGTGGAAATTATAGATTGTTTATAATAATTACGCGGATAGTATCCGCTTCTTCAATTATATTTTCAGATATTTGTTGGATTAGATAAGATAAAAATATCATTATTTTTCAAATTATTGGTAAAACACCGCGAATAGGAACCAGATCGCCGTAATCTGATGATTAATGCGCACGCCAATGTAATTAACAGTATTTTCGCAAGTGAGTGTTGTGTGAGTACCGTGAAGAAAAGCAGTAACGGAAGAGTAAGAGAAAAGAGGCAGACTTGGATGGCATTGGGCGACGGCGGAACATCAGTTATGCGGTAAGTGTTTTGCTATTTATTATTTATTGGTTGTGGAATTACTCACGTATTCTTGCAATGATGACGATAGCGCCATTATGTATTTTTTATAAAAAATGCATATGAAGTACTCTTTTACTCGCTATATTGAATTACTTACTGTTTAATCAAATTATAAAACTTTGGTTAAATCCTACATAAAATAATCTGATATAAAAATATTCTGACAAATATTTGAATGGTCAATGAAACTCTGAACTTTTTAATTCTCTTCACTGTAATGAAGCGTATACGAAAAATATTTAGGAGATACGAATTTTTCGCGAAGCATTCGCGAGAATTTTTCGATTACAAGAAACGGCCATCTTGCACGCCAGCCACTGCTCTAATTGAGGAAACTTCGCGGAACTCATTAGTCTCGCTAGTGTCACTCATTTTCACCACAGGCTCGCGCAATTAAAGAGAGCGACACACCGGAAGTAGTTTCTATCGCGCGACGTCGACCGTGCGGTTTTATCGTTTTTTTTTTCGCGCGCCATTTGCCGGAATTTTCCAGTGGCGAAAGTATAGCTGACATTGGCTCTCGTTAGTCGTGATCGCGGCCACTCACGTAAATCACCCCCGGAATTCTACATTCGCGCGTCGCGCGATGCAGCTTTCGCCCCGTGTCGCCGCTTTCTGTATCTCTCCCTCGCACTCGCGCGCGGCAAGAAGGTAAATGTTGGCAAGATTACGATCCTTGCTAAATTTATTCTATTAATTAAGTTTACCTGCTCCGTCGCCGCCTTACACTGTCGTCTCGACCGTCGCCGAGATGGTCAGTCCGATGGAGGATAATACGAGGAGAAACTGCTTCGTAATTCGTAAAGATTATAATCGCGCGAGAAATCCACAATACGCATTTTCGCAAGATCTATTCGACGACTTTACAGGGAGAAGTACGCTAAACGACCAAGATCTAAACTTAACCGTTTCATTTTTAGTATCATAGACGTATTTTTTTCCCTTAAAATACGTGAAACGTATAACGTGTCTCAAAATTATTCACGGAAAAAAAAAGATTGGCTATTGTAGCAAATTTAGTTGTAAATAAAATAGGGATAACTAACATTTTTTGCAACGAGAGCTATAATTTAGCAATATCTTTAATTTAAAGTTTTGCTACTATTGCTAAATTAGCTCTCGCTGCAAGAACTGTTAATTATCCCTATTTTACAACTAAATTTACTATAGTAGCTAATCCTTTTTTTTCCATATTCAATCTGATCATATTCTTATCTTATGAATTGAGTATTTACGAAGTAAGTCATTCAGTACACTTAGGTATAATTGTTATATTTAATTAAATTAATTACAGTCTGAAAAATGTGCCTCAAAATTATTCATTCTTATCTCGTCTTAATCTTATAAATTAGGTACCTATAATTATTATTTATGAATTAAGTCATTTTTAGTACGCTTAGCTTGAAATATTATCTATTTTATTTAATTAGTAACGATTTGACAAGAATATATCAGGATGAACTTTGGAAAGAACTCGTATTTAACTTTACGACTTAAAATACTACAAGAAGCCTCGTGCTTCGTTCTCTTTATCGTTCTGCCGTGGAAGACAATTTAACGCGACGCAGTCACAAGTTTTCTCGGAAGTCTGTATCAATTGCTGTGTTTTCCGCCAGCGATAATCGGGTGTTAACTACGCGCCGTCAAGGGGCGGCATCGCGTGGAGGATAGGCATGAGGGAGAAGGAAGGGGGGATACTCGGTGCCGGCGAAATTTCGGAAAATTTATGGCTGCGACCTCCGCGAATTTCGAGAAGGGGCGAGAGAAACATCTTAACGAGGGGTCGGGCTATCGGCGAGAGCGGATGCGCGTTCCACTTCCGGCGGGGATGGGACGGCGCGGTGCCGTCGCCGGGGAATTATTGCGCCCCTCGTGCGCACCCCCGCCGGGTCAACGCGCGTCGAAACTTCGCCGGGTGCTGTCGCGCACCTGCAACAACGGTAGCATTCCCTTTAATCGAGAAGCGGCCTCCGCGCTCCGATAGTTTGGGGCGGCGCGGTTCGCCAGAAAATCATATACGATGCTTACATTAATGCGTACACGCACGCGAACCCACACGCATACATACCGGCTGGAGCATTCATGCGGTCGTATTGCATTAACGGAAGAAAAGAGAGGGGGGCGAGAGGCGATGAGCTTAATCAAATTAGTAACGTTCCCGTCATATTTTGGAGGAAAAGCGCGCGAGGCCGGTGATATAGCAGTGTATAACTGACGATCAGAAACGGTACTCCGAATTTTCTGACATCAGATTTATTAAGTAATTTTTGTATATTCTTTTTGATAGACAAGAGTTAAGGCTCACACAATGACACAATGATCAGTATTGAGATTAAGGAGAAGATACGTGAAAAATTTTGATCAGAAGCTTACAAAATAAATCTATGCAAAATAGATATATTATTTTATGAAATATATGTTCTTTTCTCTTGTAATAATTATAATGTATTATTACTCCGACAATGTCGCAATATAAATTTTTAAACAAAAGTTTTATTATATTTTATTGTTCACGGGAATATGTGTCATATTATAATGAGGTGTGGTTATAAATTTTGTATAATTGAGTTTTATATGCATTTATTCGTTAAACATAATGATTATGTTTTTACTTGATATAGCCACAATTTCTCTCTATATGTTTTATTTCAATAACATTTATTTTTCAACTATAGGGATGATTACATGAAGTAACTGCATCATTTTCTGTTGCATTTTCTTTATCAAAGAATTTTCTATTGTAACAATTTTTACGATTTGTCGTCACGATTACTCTATCGGTTGGATGGAATGAATAAATACAGTATTTGTAGCAAGGGAAATCACTTTTTAAATCGGTCATGTACGAAGGAACATTCGCAACACATGAGATTACATATTAATTACATCGGCCGTCGTAATGGCTGTTCTATCCGTGACCCGCGTCATTTCGCGCATGGCCTAATAATATATTTGTCATTATTCTGGACCAGTTGTCCGCGCGCCGTATATTTTAAATAATGCGTGCGACGTGCGGTGCATCGCGCCGTGCAAAATTGCAATTGCAGTTTTCGCGCCTGGCCGTGCTGCTGGTCAATAAATTACAATTGTTCGTCGCACATAATTCTCTGTTGCATTAATAAATATCGTACGCTCCATCGGGCGCCACGCTGCGCGAGCTGTTTGTCCATTATGTTGTCGGTTCTTTAAACAACAAAAGAAAACGCGGGGTCGCGTGAAATATCTATCTATGAATAATGGATTTCTGTCCGTTTACTGTTAAAAAAAAAAACAGATGTGTTAAATACACGAAATGTAATAAGAGAAGAACGCCGAAAATCGGCCTCGACAAATTTAAACAAATTCTTTCTTTTTTCCTTTTATAGAAAGTAGAATTGTTATTCGACTTTATTCGAAATATAAGGATGGCGTACATTTATATCGCAGATTATACCGGTCGATCGATCTGACTTGTCTGATATTTAGACAGGAACTTACTCAATTCGTTCTCGTACACACAAACCACTATTGTTCGGTTATTTAGAAAGCGTTTGTTGACTTATACTGTTGTTTAGATGAAATTAGCCGCTATCTGTTACCAAAGTTCTAGCTAGCGGTATGTCGATGTGGTTGGCAGTTCAAATATTGCTCAGATTAAATAAAGCGCGGGTCTTAGTCACCTACGATGTGGTGTCTTCTAAGATTTTACATCTTTATAGAAATTTTTCGGAATAGACAATTTTCCAGGAATCGTAAAAGCTCTGATCTGAAACACAGAATGAAAAGGTTTGCAAGTTCCGATTCTCTTCCCGGAAAAAAAATACCGAGGTAGAGTTACAGCATTTTTTGGAGAATACATAATAGCGCGACTCTATTTTCGTTGTTATTTTTCACCGAAATTCCGTGTTTCCACGCATCGGCGCTCACCGCTGCCATTTCCGCGTACGCTGATGACGTTTACACTTGCATTTCCGTCCTAGTGCCGCGCGGATCGGCGACTTCATACCGGCGCGGCGCGGCAGATGCAATAAATCTCTGTCAGGTTTCGGTAACATCACGGCGTCCATCCAGGCAGCGATACAGGGATACGTACGTCGGATAACGATTTGTGCTACTTACTCAACAATTTACGTGCTGGTTAAACTGAGTTAGTTAGCAACAAAACAACTTATTCGAGCTACGCGCGGCTTTCCGAACATTGACAATTACTGGCAAACTGTATGTGTCGGTGAAACATCTTGCCCACCGTCGCACTTTTCAGATCCGTAGTATTGCGGTATTATTCCTCCGGACGAAGTTGAGTTTAGACTCGGACGAAGTAGACTTTCCTAGGTACCATTGAATGTGCACAGTGCTCTAGAACTGTCGCCATTTCTTTGAATTACAGATACTAAAGAATAGACCTCGAGAAGTATGGCTGTTTCACCGGTGCACCGGTAGTTTTTAAGTTATAAATAATTGAAAATAAAGCGGTAGTTATGTAAGTTATTCTGTATAATAAATAACATTAAAATGATGCATAATTTTGATTGCAAACGACTTTATCTTTAAGTATCTTTAATTATTTATTTATAATTATTATCAAATATATCATTTTTTTTATAAAATCAAATTTGCTTGAAATTAATAAGGCTTTGTCAGCTGTTTGTTATCTTACACCGCAATTTGCAGAAACCGGTTAGCTTCAATGATAACAAATGGTAACTTGATAACTTAATGCAAACGAAAATTATATTCAACAGAAGTTTATGAAATTTCATAACAGGGCTAGAGAAAGATAATTCTCATAGGGTGTACTGTTTGTAATGCAAAATAATGCCTATGACTTATAAATATCTGCAGCAAAAAAAATTTTTAAACAGCGATTTTTTTAATATAACGTCGCGACTGAGTCTGACAGGGAAAAATTTCTCAACGAACTCTTTCTTCCTCTTTTTTTATAATCAAGCGCTTTTCAGTGATCCTTATTTTGCAATTTCTTGAGGAGATAAATTTTTTGCATTTAAAGTATTATAGGAATAACGCTTATCTACCGTTTTTTTTTTCGTTGTAACGATGCAAGAAAAGTTTACAAGATAGCTGAAACCTCGGTTATTTGCGGTGAATACTGTAGTTTGAAATAACTTATGTCATTAGGCACATGTGATACAATCATAGCTATTGCAGTGATTATTTAAAAGACATAGATTTTCGCCACTTAATTTTACAAAATTGATATACCTATTCATAAAAGTCCTAAAAAATTTCCAGATATATCTAAAAGAAACTTATCACTCAAAGACTATTGATATTGAAGTTAAAGAGTGTGTTCGTATAGATAAAACAGAATCACATGGCACGCTCTTTATATGCGAAGTGCAAAACGTATATCTATTGCGCTTTATCGAAAAGCTAGAAGGGAGGTCACGGCATACGGTTATTAAGGAGGAGCCGGACGCGGGCTAGTGCGCTCGTTCGTCTCCGACGGACTCGTTAACATTATCTTCGGGGGTTGTAATGCGGTGCATGCGGTAGCCCATCTCTCGAATCCCAGAGATTGCCCTAACGAATTTCCTGCCCGCGGGAAGCACGATCGTAAATCACTCGTTACCGCGAATCGCTCGTTGTAATACCCCCGGATCTGGCGCGCGTTTTTAACGAGAGGGCCTGTGTGTATGTGTGTGTGTGGAGGGTGCGTGTTTTCCATGTCGATGAAAACACGATGGTGGCAACGACGAATGATGATGACGGCGACGACGACAGTGATAATGGCACTTCGGGACTCTTGTCAAGTAGTTAGTAGTATACTGCGCAACGTATCGCGCATTTTGGTTAGTGATAATGAGCAATCAATGCTCTAATGCATTTCTGCAATCGAAATGATATTCTGGATTGCACGTAACTTTCTCAACTCTATAATACATTTTAATTATATTAGCAAACGCTTATTTTATTTTATACTTAATTACACGTTACATGAAAAAAATAAAATAAAATTAAGAAGTTGGATTCAGTGTTTGAAATGTCAAGATATAATCTCGCATGATTTTGTTTAGAAAAATACAAAAGTTTTTTCAATTTTTAATGGTTTGCACAATATGTTTTTATATCAATCGGATGCACATAACACATATTTAGAATATAATATATGTTACATTCGTGAGATTAAATATCCGACTTATGTGCGTGCAGCTCATACTTTTATTATATTTTCTTCTAAATTGTTTAAGTCTGTTCATTCACACACATCGAAGTTGTACGTCTGACTCATCGCATATTTTGCGGAAACATGCACATTTGCACGTTGACTCAGCCGACTACGCAATGTTCATTAGTGGCTTGTAAAGGCTCGTAAAAGTAAAATGATTTGACATTTAACAAGGAATCGATGAAAAGATAACCGATTATGAATGTGCTAGCCGACTGTTTTCTCCACTATTTTCAACGCTTTCTCTTTTTCTTTATATCTTCTTCTCTTGTTTTCTTAGAATTTCTTGGATTAGAAACCGGTAAAAATAACATGACTAATCTTTCAGTTGCTGGAGTTTCACCATCTTGTCACTTTTGCATCGACATTGTTGAAGAAAATTAGTACCCGGTGCTTTGTGTGATTAAAAAATCGATTAATTGGCTGATCGATTGATTTCGGAATAAAAGTGATTTTTAGATATATAAAGTAATATATTACTACGAACATGTCCTGCTGTGTATCGATATGCTCGTCATAAAAGAAAAAAGTTAAAAAAAGAATGACAAATCTTTCTATATATACTCACAATTATATTATTTATTTGAATATTGATATAATATATTTTTATATTAAATATTAATAATATTAATGTAATTATTAATATTATACGCGAAAATTAATAAGCAAGACTATATTCTTATAAATTCTAGTTTCTAAATATTTTTTAAAAATTACCAGAACTGTCTTGGTTTTAGCTTTGCAAGAAATATGTAATATCTTACTAGTGCTATACTCCCTATCTAGAAATGTATTAAGAATTTTTATGGATCAATACTCTATATATCATTATAACTTGCATTGGATGTCGTGGATGGGCGGACATCCAGAGTACCATATATTTCTCATTTTCTGAAACGAATTGCCGCGTCCGCGAAGACTGTCTTCCTCTAGACACAAGTTCGCTTGATCTTCTCCTCCGTTCCTTCTGCTCCTTTACTGACTGCGTCTATAAATAAAGGGAGAGGCGAGGTAAGTGCGGAGCCGGCAGGTTGTCGTCGGAGTCATTAAGGGTAGTGCTTCGGTTTCCCTTGGAAGCGCGGGTTTCCAAGCACGCTTGTGCGCGTTGCATCGACGAAAACGCATGCATGCACGTAGATGTGTGTACGTATATACATACGCAAACACGCGCCGGAGACACCTCAGCAGAATGAGAGGTCGAGAACTGACTCGCACTAGCGTCAAATTATCAGCTTGTTTCTCATGTGAAACGTTCGTTTTTGCAAGTGCAATTTATTGCAAATTATGTACTTTAAAGAAAATATTTTGATCACAGTGCATTAAACAGTTTTACACCGCAAAATGGGGACCATCTTGTAGATAAAAATTGTGGAAAATTATGAGAATTACGCACACATACAGGATTCTTCAAGATAATCGAGTATTTTTACGATCCATATTCATATCTCAGATTAAATAGAATTTACGGACGTAGTTACGGTTAAAAGATTTTTTAATACAACTTTTTTTTGTCAAACAATATATTTTGATCAAAGGGAGGAAGGAAGGAAGACGAAAGAATCTGATGAGTTTTAGTCTGGAGTTTTATAGCTCTGAATTAGACAAAAAGTTGGAACGTTGTTTCGTATGACGCGAGATGTTTTCCCTCGGGGGGAGGGGGGGGGGTGAATTTTATGAGATGGTCAAAAGGCGGGTACATTCCCTATTATCGCAGGTAGTAATGCAAACTTGCGCTCTCGGCGCTCCTTGCGAAGTTTTAAACGCGCCATTAAATGAAATATTTCAACGCCGTGAATCATTGATGTCGCCGTTGTAATCATCGCCGTGCGCTGCCACCAATTACTTTGCCTGTCGTGCCCGTTATATCTTTCGAAGAGGGCAGCTAAGATTGTACTTCTCGAATAAAGAGCATTTCTTCGAGAAATTGTAACATATTTCTTTATAATTTTGGAAACTATATCACTTTGTGTTTCCTGTGTAAAATTGAAAATGAGAAATCTCAAATGACTTGAGCATATCCGAATCAGTATACCCTTTTATCGCTAATGCGTGCTCTTTTGAACGATTCGTGTCTTTGTCAAGATCTGCGTATGGCAGAAATGAAAAAGGCCGTCTGAAGTCTGACATTGGCGAGTGTTTTGCGCGAGAACGTCGACAAAGGTGCTCGTGTAATTTTCGCCGCGCTTTCACGGCTGTAGCCGTGATTTTCTAATATTCGGCTGCCACGTAATGAAGACCGGGTTGTTTGCGGGATGTGTATAATACCATGAAAAGAAACGAACGTACAAAAGACCGCGCGATGCAATACAGTGCGACACGTATCTCGAGTTATTACTGATGTTTCCCTTGTCGGTTTCATAGCGTGATGCGAAAGGCTTTTATAAAAATTTGAAATGGCTGAGATTATTAAAGTTAATTAAAGCGTCAAAAGTTAATCAAAATTATGTTTCATACATTTTTTTGCTACCCAGCTGGTGTGTGAAGAAACACATTCGAAACATTTTTCTTTCTGATTTGAATATATATAGCACTAGAAATATTAAAAATAAAAAAATATGTAACTAATCTTTCTTTCTTTTTCTCTCTTGTACTTTTATATAGATTTTTTTCAATTTGAACTACATTATATACTTACACAGTAAAAAATTGTGTGCACATAGCGGTCCATATGTTAAAATTTTCTTGTGTTACCAAGATTTGATTATTATTTCAATGTAAAATTAATATACAACAGCTATGTTATTATTTTCTTAACATTTTCATGTGTTACATTTATGTCAACGTGATAACTTAACACTTTATACATGTCATTTAGAAATTAAATATTATTTTGAGTTTTTTTAACACAATTACTTTAGAAAATCAACACGTCTTAAAGTTATTTTAACACAAACAAAAGTTAAATTAAATTTTCAAATAATCGTAAACTTTGACGCACAAAATAATTAAATTTACTAAAATTAAATGTTTTTATATATTACACACAATTCAACTAAAATTTGTAAAATAATTAATATCATGTGTTAATATAACTTAAAAAATAAAGTCAATAGAACAAATATAAATGTAAAATGTAATGTCAATTAATTAACATTTCTAATTTGTCAACAAGTAACACACGATGAATGAATCATTTTAACTTAAAATTTAGGGTGAACTTTCTGGGCCATGTAAAAAATGTTAAAATTACGTATTATTTTTTACTGTGTATATATAGTAAAAACTGTGAGTTTGATATATTATAGTGTTACCTTTATCTCTTTAAAAATTGACGCATTATAGTGATTTGTATCACAAGTAGACAAGTGACATAATCACAATTTGTCATTCTTTGCAAAAATAACGGATATTAGTAAACGAAGTCCTCTTCTCTTCTTCATCTACTCGGCTTGGAGACGTGGTGATCCAATTTTGTGCAATTTACCACTGTGATCTTTTTATCATTAGCGGACCGTACGTATGGCTCATACTGGGAGAATTGCATAATTTTGCGCAAGTGGAGTGTCGCACAAATGGAGTCTCGATGCGACAACCGTAATTCGAGTAGGGGCTTATGCCACCATGAGAATATCAGATAATGAGCAAACAAAGGGTTGAAACTTGTTCTGACCAGAGTCAAATGGGGAGAATATTTCAACGAGAATTCTTTGGCATCGGCGCATCGATCTCGTGCGGCGTGACGTAATTACATAAATAAGTTTTAATTGACATCGATAAATTTAATTATTTTATCAATTAACGATCGGTTTCTAGATAAATGCAAAATAAAGATTGAGGTTTGAGACAATAAATACATTCTAGTTTTTTAAACACCTACACCACAAACTTTTTGATTATAAATTCTTTAAATTATGGATAATAAAATATTGACGAATTAAGTGTAAGAAATGTAAATATATATATAATGAAATATGAATCTTAAATGATATATTTATTTAGAGGAAAAACTTTAAACATATTTTAATAATTATATATATCAAAACATTTAATATTGCAAATTGACAAACCACAATAAACGAATACATGCTCCGTTATAATTTTTTGTTGCGCGAAATTATTTTGTAATTAAACAAAAACATACTATTAAGTCTTTTTACGACGCCGGCTAGTTATCGCATGTACCTACTAACTAAGGAGATTATTACAACGTCGTGCGTATGTTCGTCCAGGGACGTTAGATTAGCGGCAATCATTTACGACTCCTTCTGCGACATTCAAACCGGCAGAAGCGCGTGTCACAAGGCGCGCGAGAAAGGGTTCGGCTAATCACTTTTTAACTATATTAACACCGGTAAGCCACCCTTGTCTGCCGCGCTGCACCCTCGTCGCATCAAAAATAGATTACACCGCGCGTTTGCGTCCCGATGTATTCTCTCCGGCCACGGCGGAGCATGCGTCTCCGCATTACCGGTATATTACGCCGGTAATATATAAACGAGCACGACGGCGAAGGAAGTGCAACCGCATTAAAAATGAAAGTTCTTTTCGCGACGGGAAAAGAAGGCCGCCGCCGCACCACGGCCGCCGCGAAGGAAAAACCGCGAGCTGTCGCGTGTTGGTCCGACAAAATGCGGACTTATTTATTCAGTCCTCGGAATTTGTATACGTAGTTTCTGGCGGAGTGAGTGGCTGGACTCACAGTTCTGTAACGAAACATTTAACGTCGCTGCATGATTCGCGAGCTTGGTAAAACATTAACTCTTTGAGATATTTCGATGTATTAATGCGATTAAATAGCTTCTTTAATGTCGCATGCGCTAAAATGGTAAAACACTGACTCATTTATTCAGTACTTATTATTTGTGTTCTACACAATGAAAGAACATTTTTACACTATATTAAAATAACAGAAATGTAAAAAATTAACTTTTTTTTGTATCAAAATAAGTTTATTATTATTATTTAGCAGATTAAACGTTAAGCTATTGATTTAATATGTCATCAGAAAAGAACAATGCAATTATTCGCTTACGGAAAATAATTAAAATGACGATAAAATTTATGTTGCTAAGATGATGGACTTACTTAGATAATAGAAAATTGTACTCCATCGATGCTGCGCGTGACCGAAAGAAAGAACAATCTATAATCGCGAGAGAGGGAGCATTCAGAAAAGAGTACGTTTAGCGGGTGGGAGAAATAGGGGAAAGCCGAAGAGTGTTTTCTAGATCCGAAGTTGCTGCCACCGCAAGACAATCTTGCCGCATGCCTCCGCTAATAGACTGCACACGTCAGCCTTTTTCCCCCGGCCATTTCTTTTTTCCTCTATCCCTCCCGAGCCGTGCGCGATCTTCCTCCACGTCGGATTCGCTGCCAGGACGATGGATAACCCCGGGGCCCTAACAGCCGTTTAATTTGTGTCTGGCTCTACGTTTTTGTGCCGCGGACGGTCCTTCGTCCGAGCACGGAAACAAGACGCCCGCCTGCGCGACGACCCTTCGCCTTGGCTACTTGTTGTAGCCTGTCCGAGTGTTTTCAAGTGTTTTTCGAATCTCCCCGTCCAAAGTGAGAGCGTCTGATGGTCTTTCGAGCCGTTGACATGGCACCCGTGACAATAACAAATTGGTTTGGTCTAGTTTAAAGAATGAGAAATTTTAGGCGAGCGAATGGGAGTGTGGTAGTTCAAACGGCGGCAATTCACGTATAGTTTGTAATGCTATCGTGTAATTCGATATTTATATATATTTATATATATATATAGCACGATATTTATAGTACGATAGTGGGTTTCTTTATTTACTCCGAAGTTTAATTTATCTTTTCTCTTAAACTAACAATTATTGGAATTTTAACTTTGGCGCAGACGCGTCCTTTCTTCTCTGACAGATTTCGGATATTTAGTCTCACGCTGTGGATCTTGATCAAAATTACAAAGCAGGTCGACCATCTTACCTCATTATTTACGTAGACAAACGTACATATCTAGCGAGATTCCCAAAATACAAAACGAGAATAAACATTCTATGTGGGACGAAGCGATCGAGAAATCAAGAATAAGGAATTATAAAAAATAAATAAGCGCAACGCGTGTGTAAATTAATTAGAGAAACATATTTGACTTTCGCCATGTCTAGACAGATTCAAATGTGGATAACGTGTAATATATATAGTAATCTAATATCAATGTCAGTCGTAGTTTGTAATAAACGAAGCAAACAGCTATACAAATGCTTGTTCAAAGGAAACGTCTGTTTTTATCAAAGTCGTGGTATATATATGTTTCTCACCGAATGCGCTTTTCGCATTTAATAATTAAATGCGAGCGCGTTTGCTTGTCTTATACTGAATTTGCGAACATTAAAGTTCCTTTCTATACTCTAAAGAGTGTGCAAACATTTCTCTACATTGTGAATTATTATCGCGAAGCTCTGATGGTTTTACATACATCTGCGGAAATTAAACAGTAACTGTGAGAGATGTGCACATATTCGATAAAATAATTTAATTTATTTAAAAATTTCTGCGCAATAAATTCGTTAAATTGAATTATTTATCCAATAATAATATTAATTTTGCTTATGGAAAAATCAAGTTGAAATTAACGATAAAAAAATAGACAATTTAGAGAAGGGTATATTTAAACGTTCTCTTTATATTAAAATTTATTTCCGTATCTTTAGGGGTTGGGGAAAAATTTTCTGTATTTTTTTTTTTTTTTTTTTTTTTTTTTTAGAGAAGCCGTCCGAGAGTTCAACGTTGAAATTTGTGTTTTAAATGTCCGACATTCTGCGGCACGGCGCAAGCTCACCAATTATTCATCTCCATCGGACGATGGAAAGGCGTGTCTCGTCTCCGGCGACACTTCCTAATTCCTAGACAACGGTTGGAAGATCTAATTTCCTAAGCTGTCATTCACGCCACCAGAACTCCGTGCCTTCGTCAGCGGTGCGGACGGTTACGGATCGTTCTAAGGATCCGTTTAAGTCGGAGACGTGTTCCGATACGCTCCGAAAATTTCCTGCGGCAAAACATCCCGGCGGCTGTAAATTTACTTTAATACTTTTAATACCTGATCATGCGTGACGCTGATAACACAATTTTATATTTCTTGAAATTACACGAGATTTATATCAGTAATTACAATTTTTTGTTGATAAAAGAGTACTTCTTTAAATATTTAGTTTATATATATATATATATATATATATATATATATATATATAAGTATTAAACGGAATTAACGTTGTTTTTGAAAAGAATTCTAAAAAATAAATTTTATTGTAGCAACCTTGTGACGAAACCGTCTTAGAACACATAAAATATAATTATAGTTAATTGCAATCAATTGCTTATAAATTTCGAATGTAAATGAATGAATGAAATAATTGAGATATTAACACTTTAATAGCATTAAGTTTTAAATAAGATACCGATACATTAAATCGTCCTTAAAATGATTTTATTAATAATTACTACGGCAAAGCTTTCGCTGCTTTTACATGCAAAGTACAGCGGGCAGTCTATGAGAGAAGGGGAGGACGCGGAGTCGAATTACACCGGTTGACGTCTCTAGTGACTACAGTAATAATATGCAAATTCGATACGGATGGTTGAAACGGTTGCCAGAATAAAAGTAATGCAACGGAGCGAAAATGCGCGCGCACGCTCGTGTCGGGGCTTATAAGCTTTAAATTTGTTTTGCGCGCAAGTCCATTTTGCCTCCCTTTCCTTCGACGGTGCGCGAAACGGTTTCGTCATAAGCTCTTAATACCGCATTGCAAATTCACGCGAGATTTTTTCGCGTTGCTGTCGGACTCGGATTTTTTTTTAACCCTCTCCCTGCTTTCCCTTTCTTCCCCGCGTTTTGTAGGATTAGGAAAAATTGTGGTCTCAACACAGTCTCGTGAAACTCGTCAACATATATCTATTAAGAACAAATATTCACTTTGTCAAGGGAAGAGACCAAGGGGGGGGGGGTGCATAAATACCACCTTGCATCGAAACGTTTAAGCGAAAGCTTGATTTTTTAATGATTTTTTTATTACTATTTAATCAAACTTTTATTCTCGATAATATTGCTGTATTATCCAGAAAACATTGTACTGATTACTTGATGTAACACTTGATTCATTATTTTGTTATTATATCATAGGCGAAACCGAGTAGATAAATCTTTAAATAATAGATACTATTATATACAATATTAATACAACTTTATAGAGAAATTATCTTTTTCTATTTTCTAATACTTTTTTAACTCTAATCAAGCTTATTTAACATTTTCTTTAAACTTTAATTTTTCCGATAAATAATAATTTAAGTAATTATATTAGGTAAGCCATTAATAACTATTCTCAATGAATATTTTTGTGCTCTTGAGAAATCACTGCAATGCTTTCTCTGCCATATTATTTTCTATCCAGAATATATTTCTTTACATCGTAAGATCTTTTGCAAAACTATTTGTTTCAAACTAATCGGGAAAATCGAGCGTTTTAAGCGTTATCGCGCGTGCGTGATAAATGTTCGTCAATATCGGAAGAATGTAACACATTCAATTGTTATGCGTTACACGGACGAACGCTTTGTGGCATGATAGGGTAGATTTGTCGGATCGCGTTTAGATCGATACCGGAAGGCAATCGGAATCAAGGGAAGGAGCGGACAAGGACCAATCGGCGAAACGGATGGTCTAATTTAATCTTGACTAAGCTCGCGAAGAAAATTGGCCCGCGATCTGAAATGGCCGTCCAAGGAATCGCAGCTGCTCTCTTCGCACTAACCAGAAATCTTGTCCCGACTTCGTTAAAAGAAGAACACGCGAAGAACCTCAGCACGGACATGAACCTATTAAAATCGCCGTTTGTAGAATTACTTTTGCTTGTCGTCGATTTTCGCGGAAAAATTCCAGCGTCGCTAGACTTTCGTAATTAACAAATCTCGACAAGCTCGTGAAATTTAATTTAACTGCAAGTATTTCAATTTATTGCATTCCCTGAATTTTGCGAGGCAGCAAGCATTTAGCGAAAGGTAAATTAGATTTGTATATTTATTTAAGGTAATTACGCGATAATTTTTAATTAAATTAA
Source organism: Temnothorax curvispinosus (assembly GCF_003070985.1). Lineage (NCBI taxonomy): Eukaryota > Metazoa > Arthropoda > Insecta > Hymenoptera > Formicidae > Temnothorax > Temnothorax curvispinosus. The sequence continues at coordinate 767,576 of NW_020218370.1, read as the reverse complement.
TTAAATTGATTAAATCTCTCTTAATTTGCACATTAATTCAATTTATTCAATAATATAATTATAATATATATAAATAAATTGTAAAGACACATAATTTCCCACAGCTAACATTACACAGTTTTAGAAGCATTAATTTGTCATATAATTTTCTCTTATTCTGCATTTTTATTATACATTTTGCATTTACATACACATAAGCAATAATAGTAATTAATTTTTTATTCAAAATTAATTTATGCATAATTTTATAACAATTAAGCTACATTATAAGGCATTACCTTATTTTGTATGATTATTATACGTATCTTATCGTCATATACGCAACTTTAACATTTTTCAATTTTAATCTTTTTTCTTTATTATTAATTAATCGTTAACATGTATCTATATAAACACTCCCACGCGAACGAATAGCTATAGCAATGAAAGGTCGAGGAATCTTTAACAAGCGCGATCTAATCCTGCAGTATTACGCGATCGGCACGATCGCAATTAACGAAATGATAAAGTGCGTTTGGTCGACGCGAGGAACCGGCGCGAGTGGGCACGCGAATCCGGAAGAAAATGTATCGATGTAGCAATTTTTTTTTACTTATGACATAACGGCGAGTCGTGTAATATCGTAAGTTACAATCGATGTGTTGGAGCTTACGCGAGTAATGCGTACGTATTTGCGATTTGCCGTACACGATCATCAGCAACATACATATTCGCGGTAACCCCTTCGGGTCTTGACTTTTACGTGTCTGGAATTCCTAGGACGAATCCGCGCTATACGGACTTCCAGCAGCTGGATATGCATACCGGGTGAATCCGAAAAGCGAAAATCCGTGGAAAATACTTTCTTAAAATAAAATTTGAGAGTTGCATTGAATCTTCAAATAAAAATTTAATAGCAGTAGAGTGACTTATTTAAAAAAATCAATATTTATTAAAAAAATTATTGTAAAAAATAATTTTTTCTTAATAATTGTGCAAGATAGCATTGTAATTTTATCTTTATTTCAATTTACTATTGTTTTTTTACACATAGCTCCTTAAAATAAAAAGATCATATTCTATTATTGAATTATAATTATCGACGAGTTCGCACTCGTCGCACTATAAATCGTGATCACAAATGCGTTCTCTCCATCCGATTTCTTATAAATCGTCCCGATATCCCGAAAGGACCATCTCGGCGCGTCGTCCTAATGTGGTCGATTGCCGCACAAACGCACCGTCGATCGGCTATTAAAGATCGCGAAAAAGCGAAAGGAGGGAGAGTGAGAAGAGCGGCAATCTATTCCAATTTAACACCCGAGTCCGTGGCATTAAATAATCGCCATTGCCTTCGGTGAGACTGGTCCCCCCCTTCTCCTCCGTTCAATAATGGACTTTTATCCAACGAGCTTGTACTTAGCGTACGAGACGGGCCTGGGCGGGCCGAGATATTACCGCCGGTAAGTCGGCGGTGTTGTGACAGTAAAGAGCTCGAAATAAATCTTGGTTACAATAATTTCTTTTGCGGCCCGCGGCCCACGACGCGCATAAATCAAATATCATCGTTCCGCGCGAGCGCTCTCGCGCCGCGCTTCTCTTCCTTCTTTCCCATATAGTCGTCCTCGACTCGATGCACTTGTATTCGCCCGGGAATGCCACCCGCACCCTACGTTCGCCAATGCAAATTTCTTTCTTTCATTCTTCCTCTCGTCGCAATACTTTTTAAGAGTACGATCGCTTTATGCGTATTTGACGACTTGCGTGCCGTACACTTGAGGGTTTCGTTGTCTAAAGTCGCTCGAAAGAGCATATTTCCAAAAATTCTTGATTATATTATTTATTTAAGGTGTTAATTTAGACTTTGGAATTTCTTATCCATGAAATTATTGATAAAAGACTATTTCACGAAGAGTGAAGTTTCCGGTAAGCTGCCTCCGACGTATTGACGTATGATTAATTTTCATTAACATAATGGACTTCCGTGGAGGAATGTAATAAGATCAATGAAAAATTGAAGATAGGTAAAATTGTTCACGTTCATCGTGCGATCACCGCGAACGGAAGTGCTTTAAGAATCGTAAATTATGAATCATGTCGAAGAGTTCTTCGGCAAATCCGTCGTAGAATTTGGAGACTCGGTAGTTTTACAATATTAACACGCGCGCGTACGCACGAAGCAGTAGCGCAGGAATGGCTAATCTACCTCGTTAATATGTACTTAGCGATATAATTATTGCATCCGGTTGTACATAATGCAGTGGATATTCGGAGCAACGCCACGAGAAGTTAGGACGATAAAGCCGTTTACAAGCGACGGAATTAGTAGGCTTCGTGTACCGAAGTGCCTAACTATCCTAAACTTCATCCTCCAAGAACATTAAGCGAACTGGTCATCAAGTATGTAAACATGACCTACGTCACGCGAGTAGATACTGTTTAGCGCAAAATTAATTATTTTAATAAGGTTGGAATTCTTAATTCTTTATTTTTAATTTAAATTTTATCGTAACTCGAGCGTAGGGGGGAATTTAGATGTATAATTATGTAATTTATGTAACCCTCAGGAGTACACGTCTCTGAATACGATATTGGCAACTCCGAGGTATTCAGCTATCCAATGTCTGGGGGGTGTAACTATAAGGACAAACACAAAAAAAAGAAAAAAAATCATATGACCTGTAGAATAACAATATTTCCATAAAAACAGATTACTCAAAGTATAAAGTATTATATTATTGTTGTGTTTTTTATAGATTTTACTATTTGTTCTTATTATGTACAGATCTTTAAAATTCGACACTTTTGTGATCAAAGATTCTTTCTGAATATTTCCGATATAAAAATATTAAGCATGAATTTATCAGGCGGTATTTATTATAATTTTATTCGTGATGATGTTGAAAAATTTACATTAAAATGTGTACTCTTTTGAATAAAATACTAAATTTTTGCGTTTTGAGTGTTTGAATGCACCGGTGATCATGGATTAAATCATGTCCGGAACAATAATTTGCAATCTTTCAAGATGAGGCAGTCTCCTGTTAAATAGCGAGCGGCGATTTAATAATTCTTTCGATGGGAGTAGCCGGCCAGCGACACAATCATGTTGAAAGTAGGTTTCGCCACGCCGGCCCCCGAATTCGATCATGAAATCGTGTTAAAAGGCACTTTAACCAGGCGACTCGATTTTCCGGCACAAATGATGGCACCCCGTGTTCTTCCGCTAACGCCGACGCGCTATTAGCTCAGCTAATTTTCTATTAACCGTACCGGCGAGCTATATTTGCAAGCCGCAGTCTATCTCAAACCCATCTGCAACAATCTACGAGATCAGCCTGAAAAAGAGAGAGAGAGAGAGAGAGAGAGAGAGAGAGAGGGGAGGGAAAAAACGGGGACGCGTAAGAGTCTTAATAAATTTGCGTTAGCGTCCACTTTCCTAAGGGCTGCAAAATGTGAAACTTGTTGCAGCGAAATTGGTTGTTTTGTCACTGCGACAAATTGATGAATATTGGAGCGTGAGATGACTTGTTGATAGCATGGCATCCTGTTAACTAATTTTCAAATACATAAGTGTAGTAATAATCAAGCAAAAAAAAATTAAAAGTATTTAGCAACATCAGCTATCAATATACTTTGCTCCAACTCGCGAATCTTCTTTTGAACATTTCTTAATGTAAAATATCAAAGTTTTTCGTATTATAATGTTAATACTTCTCTCGAGATTTACTGAATAATAAGCTCATATATTTTATTTAGAGAATATTTTTGCTCGCGATTTAATTCAGAGTTTGTTGGCGAGAAGCATGTTATCCCGCAGACTATCAAGATAAACTCGGGAAGGTCGAGAACGTTTTGTTTCCCCTGTTGATTTTCCCCTCTTTCCATGGTATGTTATCGCGACGGCAATACGAAGCGACGAGCCAACAAGGGTTAACCTAATTATTTAGCCGGCCGAACTCCTTGGCCGTGGAGAACGAGTGTAACTATTCTGCCAGATAGTACCCACGGGACGTAAACCATAGGGGAAGATGCTGAGCAAAGTCATGCTTGTATGCGAAGAGTGTAGAAGAAATAGGATAGAGAGTGTGGGAGAAAAGAGAAAAATAGTTTGCCAATATTAGACAGTATAGTAGCTAACTTAAATAAAAAGTTTGTTATATTATTATAAAAAAATATGCCACACACAAAACAAAGACAAATTATTTTTTCGAATTCCTTTTTTATTTTCATAATATGATTGAAATGCATTAAAAATGTTTATAATTATTTACAATTTTCTTTGATATAATTATACTGTATTTGTTATAAATATTAGTGCTAGTTACAATCAAAGAAGTCTCATTACTGACAAATATTAGTATTTTTCGAATTTAATAGAAACATTCTGTCAGTCTAAAATTGTTCTAGTCCTTACTGCATTTATGTAGTATTATAAGATATTTAATAATATCAAAATCGAAAAATTAATACGTTATATAAGAACAAATTTTTAAGAATTTTTATTTTACATCATATTTTCTATATAATAATTTTTCAACATTAATGAATGCGTTTTTGCTTGTTTTTGCGTGATTGAGAGAATTCTATTTGAAGGATTTCTCTAATTGCCGATTATTATCTTGCCGTTAATTGATCTCTTGTCACATTGGCCGAGTTGCCAATGGAATTCCCCATGCATGGAGATTTCTCTTCTAGTATATCCTTGAGCCTGCGATATTACGGCGACTGATTATCGTAAATTTCGTGCTGCCTCTTCCGGGAGATCCCCGAGGTTATTACGTCCGGCAGACTCTCCCTCAGGGACATGTCCACCAGGCATTTCTTGGGAACTTTGGATCGATAACGAGCCCTGTGACTGTGCCCGATAAATCGGAGATTCCACCGGGGTAGTGTTGCAATCGTTTAAGACTTTAGAGCTCTAATCGTAAAGTAGCGGTAAACCTGTAAATAAATTGTTAGAATATGAGCGCGATAATAGGATGTAGGAGTATACAAGATCCTTAAATTATTAAGTTTCCATATGCAGCCAGTATTTTACAATCAAGAAATACCTTTAAATATATTCAAACATTAATTATTTTTACTTATAGTGATTTAGACGCTTAGTTTCGTAGCAAGCTATCTAACGGCGAAAGTTTACTTTGGTCTGCGGAATTATGACACGCTCGTATAAAAGCATTAACGAAAATTCCGAGTGAACATTAGAGAGATTCTCGACTCCTGTTAATTCTTCATTCAGATGAGAATTCAATTTCCCATTACCTAGATCGTCACAGACTTTGCCCACGTGCTCTTTTCCCTTACTTTATTTCCATTCTATCTAATCCCACGCGATTTATTTATGCCCCAAGTTGGATATAGAATTGCGAGACGAGGCGATTCGAGTTCCCACTAATTTCTTTCTCACAAGCGGAGACACCTTGCGCAGATCTGCGTTACCTGCTCTTTGCTAAGCCCCCGCTAGGCCCCGTCCTTAATGGGCAGCCATACATTATCGTAAATGAGGAAAGTTGGGCGCGGGATAGGGCGGCAACGGAGGGTTGCCCACGCGGCGCCAGCTGCAGGACTGCGCAGCTTCCAACTTCATAACCGCCGGCGAGATGGCCCAAACTGGTCATACACCCCGAAATTTCCAAAGTGCACACCCTAACGTTCGAGGCGCGCGCCTCTTTTCTTCGTCTTTTCTTTCAGTGCCGTGCGCGCCGAACTTTGCTCGTTAAAGCCGCTCGATATCGAACGCGTAAAAAGGATAACGAATGTTTCGGTCGTTAACTCTCCCGCGCGTTGCAGGGATCAACGCGATCTTGTATGTACGCTGTATATAAAAGTTGTCGACACACTGTTTTGCTGAGGCTTTTATTTTATTTTCTCTCTCTTTCTCTTTTCGTGTTTATATCGGATTATTTGAGAACTTATTGCGGAATTTATAATTATCACATTAATTCTGCTAATACAATAAAGATTTGCATTCTCAATGTACTCTTGACATTATAAATAAAGGTTCAGACGGTGCATATTCTACGGAATTTACACATTCCGGAAGCACATTCGCCGCCTACAAAGTGCATACCGCGTAAAAACCGTGCAACTATAGAGGAAAAGAGAACGAGAGAGAAGAGAGATGCTGGAAACGTTCCTCAATGAGGAAGGTGTGGCATCGCGGTGCAAAGTTGCCGGCTTAAAAGAGCGCAAGCGGCGTGGCGTTCCATCGCGCGCTTTATTATAATAAATTGCGCCCGTATGCGCATATTCGTATGATTACACGCGTGCCTGTGTGTACGCGGGCGATATAATAACGGCGGGACTGTAATACCCCGCGCTTCTCTAAGCGCTCGTACGAAGAAGGCACGTACTTGCGTATACATGCTCTTCCATCACGATCATCTCCTCCGGATCCCGGTCCCTATCCTATCCCCCTCCCCGCCCTACTCTTGTCCTCCGTCTTTACGCTGTAAGAAGGATCCGAGATGCGCTCAGTCGCCTTATGCTGCTAGTCGGGGGAGAGAGAAAGAGAGGGAAAGAGAGGAAGATATGGCCATTAGCTCGCGATTTCTACAAGATCTTATATTGATATACGTCTAATAGATACCGTCCGCTACTGCTTAGCCCGCCGCTTATGCCTGGAAATTACCGGTGGGATCTTTCCCGCTTCATACCCAGTGATCTAAAAGTATGCGCGTATTCTCGGAGCCGTACGGCAAGTTGGAAGGATTTCGGCAAACTTTGTTCTCCGCGGAGCTTCATTTTCTGACGTGATGGAATTGATTTCGCAACTTTGTTTCAACGCTATGCATGTATAAATTATTCTTTTAATAATTTATACATGCATAGCGCGGTTATTTATTATATTTTGGTACGCAGTTATAGATTAATGTAATTCCAAGTCTGCCGTTTCTCATAGAACTTATTGTTAGATATTCATATAGTTCTATAAATGTACGTGAATGACGTACGTGAATGCATATGATTATAGGATTTTAAACGTAGTTACGAATGTTCCCAATGTTACGAATCTCCGTGTATTTGAATCTATACCAGATCGATATTGTCTGATCCAAATGTGTGAATGCTTTTTTTATCCCGCAAATACCATTGACTCGCGAACATTGAGATATGATAACGAGAAGGATCCATGACAGAGCTGTGTACAAATTTTGCCCGGAATATCCGGTCAAGTGAGACCGTTGTAACGGGACACCCTTAGAGTGAATACAATGCTCGCGTGTAGCTTCGCCCCAGGCCAGAGCGGAGAACTACCACGTTTCACGATGCCATTACGATTTGCCCGAGCGCTTGTCATGGATATGCTTGTGAGGCTGTTGAAGAAGGTGTTGCTCAATCTGCAATACGCGTAATAACTTGTAATACACCGATTAACGATTACTCCTGCGAGTTTCTTTCGAACGTCAGTATACAATATTTATAATATTAGTTTTATTAAATATTTGTTTGTTATTTATACTTCTAAAGTTCTTAATTTATAAAGAATTAGAGGAAATTGTTAAAGAAAATATTAAAATATTTGAAGATACATGTATGCGTTTTTGTGGATCTGTAAACTATGTGGTTTAAATTTATATTTAGTAAATTGTATATATAATGTGTGTATTAAGTTCAGTAAAATTCAATGAATTTGGAACATTATTATAGGAATATATTTGCAGCTCCTGCAATTATTTAAATTTGTTTGTCTGTGTGAAAGTCACGTGTCAATGTGTTTTCCGTCACGTTTTTCGAATGTGTGATCTGCGGTGTTACAGATTAATTATCGGACGTGCGGATCTCTCCGTAAGGATCCAAAACTCCTCTTAAATCCTTCCGGATTTCACTGCAAGATACCGTTGCTCTTGTTCCCGCGTCTCTCATCGCGAGCGCTTCGCGCCTTTGCCGCGAGTGGAAATCGGTTCCTCTCCGTCTCCGGGTCTAGCAACTTTAATCTCGCACCAAAATCGATGCGCTCTCCGCCGTCGCGTCGTCCCGACAGGACGACGGGTACATTGATTTACCTCGTGAGCGACAGGTTTATTACTCCGGCGCGTGTACGAGCGCGCCCGCATGAATAAAACCCGAGTCGTACGACTCGCCGGGATTGATTCGGGACCCTGGCGCGGCTCTTCTCGCGAAGGTGGAATCGGCCGTCCCGCCGCGGAAACGCGCTCGTATAACTCTGCCCCGGAGATCCCGAGATTGAATTCCTGCGTTTTTCCAACCCCTTTCTTGAGTCGCCCGTAAAATCCATAATGGTAACGTATACGTACACGCCGAGGCTGCAGCTACTGTTTTCGTCTGTTTCTTTCACGATTTTCTCCGCCGCGATAAAAGTGAAATTGAACGCTCGAAGATTCGCGACTGCGACGATGTCTCTTTTCAGTAGGGAATTGTTTAAATAATATTACGCGAAATATTCGAAATAGTAATTGTGTAATGTTGACATTGTTTCTGAAGCCACATTGTTCCTCAGAAAAATTATTTTTTATATTTTTTACGAATATATTTTATTGTTACTGGAAATTGTGGATAATTGGATCGTATTCTATTTTCAGCATTAAATCTTGGGCTTTAAATCTAAAATTGGATTTTTACTAAAGGCAGATTTCGGTATAAATGCAATTTAATTTTCCTTCAACTACATCGATCTTCGTTTAGAATTGAAGGTACCCGCAAGCGTGACATCGCACCTCGCCCAATGTGCGAGTCGCGCGACTCGACGAGAAATAAAACCGCGGGAAACTTCTCGCGTGCGGACGAGCAGATTAATTTCGGCGGCGAATTTCATATTCGGTGCGTCACGGGCAAACGACTCTGCCAGTACCGTATCACCATAGTGTTCAAGAGGTGGCCCTGACAGTGACACGTGCGGTCGCGGCGGAAAAGCCGCGCGAAAATCCGCGCTTGATCGCGAGCGCGAGCGTGCACCGAGGGCGGCAATCACGTCGCCGCAGTTGAAATTGGCATTTTGATTGGGAACGAGACAAAAATTGCGGTCGCTCGGGGATACACGTCGCTGTTGAAACGCGTTCTTCAACGTCGACGTTTCGCTTCAAACGCAGAGATCTCGACGTTTAAGCTGCCGCGACCTATGTGACTTTCGGATAGGCGCGTATCAATAGCAGACGGTACTTCGTATTCAAGAGCGCCGGACATCGCTGTGACATTGCGTACGACTTTGCGTCGTACGTTTCATACTTGGAAAAATAATAAATTGATCGACGATGAGTTAGGAGAGATTCGTCTTGATTATAAAATCGCATTTGTTTAATACATATAATGATGTAAAAAAAACTGACCAAGAATTTATATTAAGGTCTCTTCTTTTTTTTTTCTTTACCGTTGTTGTAACTTCTTCTTATTTCAGACTATGCAAATTTTTAAATGTGTTCTATATTTTTTTCTTACTTAGGAAATTGCAATATCAGTATGTTTTACGATATAAAGGACGCGCATTTTACCAGCAGTCCCGCGAGACGCGATAACGAAGCGTCTGCTTTCGTCGAGATCCTCTTCGGGGTTCGTTGATCGTTCGACTGCATCGACAATCGCGACTCTGGCATACGAGTATTCGAGGTGAAACGGATCGCCCGGAGGCATTCTATCGGGACCTCGACGTTGACTCGTCGTCATCGTACATCGCCGTTCGTGAACGTCGATTGCCCGCCGCGACGCACGTTGATTCGAAGCTCTTTCTGGGCTTTTCATCGCAACACTTTCGTCTAGGGCTCTTTGTGCGGTTTAAGGGGAACCTCGCGCAACCCAAGGCAATTCGCTCCGAAGGTGGTTTCGAATTTCTTCTCCCTCCTCGTCTATGAAGCACCGCCCGGCTCTCGCCCTCCAACCCAATTCGAAATCCGTTTCCTCCAGGAGAATCGTGGGCGCCGCTCAAAGGCGACCCGACCTTCATCGATTGCCGGTAAAAGTTGATCCGGGCTTTTCCTCCTTTGAAAGCGAGCGACACCTTGCCGCGATCATCAACTGTATTTGGTAAACTAAAATGTTACTTCTGGCACAAGTCTCCGGTCTGCGATATTTAGAACTCGGAAAATAGATGTCGATGATTAAATGTTCATTATGTCGAGGAAAAAGTCAAAGTTACGGATAGATTGTAGGATGTAATTTTTATGAGGTCAGATCGGGTTGCTATAAACACTTGAATCTGTAATTAACTGACAGTCTTTTATTGAAACATTTTTATTGGTTGAGAATAAAACTAATTTACCAAAGTCGCGACTTTGCGAAATTATTTATTGTCTCGCGTATTTAAATAATAACGATGGTGAAAAAGAAACATCTTGAAATACGACTGCGAATGATGTCGAGAACGAGACTTTTTGTACTTTACGAACGAGGAAAGATCAGCCGATTAACCAAGCTAACTGTCGGAGACAGAGATATCCCGCAAAATTGTAGCAATTGTTTAACGATCCCTGCGGCGTTTCAATTAATGGGACCGGCAATTATCTGTTATTTAAATGAGACCTTTCAGAAACGATCGTGTTCTATACTCTGATTACAGCACAAAAGCCATGAGATTATAAAAATTTAAGAATCTTTTTACATAAAGGAAAATAATGTAGGATAATTGAAACATATTGTCGGATAATTAACACTATAACAATGCAATAATTTTATAAGAATACAATTTATTCGCGTACCGATAAAATTTATTGTTAAATAATTAAAAATTGAGAAATGTTTATTCATCAATTATAATAAAATTATTGAAAAAATGAATAATTAATTTTGTTACGTCTGATAAATAATTATTGTTGTATTTTTCTATTTATATATAACATAAAGCATATTATTATTTGATTCTGTTTCATTCTTTATAAAATATTTAAAAAAATGTTAGTAGAGTATAAGATATTTAATTACAATATTTTAACTATATTAATTTATTAATTTACAATTATCACATTTATTACATTATTACAATTATTACTAGTTGGTTACCCGGGCTTCGCCCGGGAGTCGTTTTTCTTCAAACGACTTCATTTGTGTTTTAATATCCTTAATCGAAAAAAATTCCTTTATCAATTTGGATACCAATTCTCAAAAAGATCGGTAACGAAAAACTAGGCAGTTTATGGCACTCCCTGGGAAATTCTACCCCTATTTTGTATACAATTTTTTAAGATTTGGTCAATTATTTCCCGAAAAATTAGAAAAATTTCGGATACCGGTTCTCAAAAAGATCGGTAACGAAAAACTATACACTCTATAACACTTCCCGGAAAATTCTACCCCTATTTTATATACTTTTGGTAAAAATTCGGTCGAATAGTTTAAGAGTGTATAAAGAACATACATACATACATACATACATACAGACATTCTATTTTATATAAATAGATTATTATTATTATTATTATTATTATTATTTACAATTAACAATTTTCTTTATTTACTATTTTACAAATAATTTTTTCCGGTAATTTTATGTTATCTTTTGGAACTTATTACTTAGAATTGTTTATGTTGCTTTTAATCTTTTAAAGAAGTAAAAATAGAGCGTCAAGTGTCCGTACCCATCAAAATAGTTATTGGGCGAAACAATGTTGTTTTAATCTATTTTTATTATAAAAGCAATGATATCAGATATTGCGCTAACTGAGCATGAGTTTATATACATTATAAAATTTAATTCTTTCATCGTACTTAAGAGAATAATAAAATATTTAATGCAAAAGAACTTTGTATTGAAAAATTGTGTTTATTATGATATTAAATTATTTTATTACGCGTATTAAAATAATTATTAACAAAAATACTTCTTCCAAAAAAACTTGGGTATAGACTTCTAAGGGTGTGCGTGTGTAAAGTTTATGTGAATGAAGAACGAATTTGATTTAAATGTGAATGAATAGATATCTGTGCAAAGTAAATTCAAGATAGTTTTCCTGTACATACATATAAAGAGACCACGCTTTTTTTCTTTACATGAAACATTCTCATATTTATTTAACACAACGCTAAGTTTTTTCTCTGGAAAAATTAAAATTTTCTAGATGAGATTTGTATATAGCTTGCAATGCGAATAAATTTTATTCGATTACAGTACATACTAATCATTTATTATTTTGAGTTAAAACATTCAATTTTGTATCAAGAGTGAAAATTCTCGTCGGCGAAATAACCCTTCTAATCGTCGACGATGTCGCCCCTTACAAGGTATCCAGGATTCTGCACCCCCTTCCCCTTTTTCTCGACAGTCTGTTGCGACTACGTCCGGGTGCAAAGACGGAGAGACGCGGCAGCCTCATTTAAATAACAGATAATTGCTGGTCCTGTTAATTGAAGCGCCGCGGAGATTGCCGGGGCAGAAAAGTTACCCAAGATTTCACGCGCCGCCTTTCCGCCCCCATCGTTGTTCTCCACCTCTTCTTCCTCTTCCTCATCGCCGTCGTTGTCGTGTCTTTCGTTGCGCGCTCGAGTTAGTTAATGCGGGGCTCGTTTTACGACGACGAGTGTATATGCTTTTGTCGTCAGCTGCGACGCGTCTCGGCACTCATTACGCCGCCTCGACTTCACCTCAAAGCATCGTCGTCGTCAACCGTGTTACTATCGAGAAGCCCGCGAATATAATAACAACGCAGACTGACTTACGCCGTTATTGCATAGGATAGTTTTTTCTGAGATCTTTTTATTTTTGGTCAGCTGCTGCGCATGATTCCACTTTTCATGATTTTGTATAAGAAAATATGGAACACTTTCACGTACAACAACAATTTAAATCCGTTAATAGTGTAATATATAATTAATAAAAAGAGGTATTATAGTTTACAAAAATGACTTTCTGCATGTATCACGCGCGGTATTTAATAATGTGTATAAATTATACATTATTGCTTATTTATCTAATATACAATGATTTCAGTTTCACAGAAAACAGATAATTATTTTACTGTTTTATGCGTGAACAAAATTTAATACAGAAGAATATCGTAATTCTAAAAGAGAGAGAAAGAAAGCGAAAGAATTAAAACTCTTTGAAGAAATAACGAAATACATAACAAACCAAAACTATTATTGTATCATTTCTTCTTACTTCTTAGAACAGCATCTTTTACCCTTTCTGACAAAATTTTGACTTAGCTTAAATGACAATAAATTGTCAAATATTTTAGTTTTATTATTAGATAATGTAACAACGGTAATTTTTCCAGATGTATCAGGCAAATTCCTTTTCACTGACATAGCCATAGGCAGCACATGTATTGACAACTTACGTCGAGCATTGCTAAGTATATTTTTTTTAATGGAGATTACGTTTAAAAAATATAATTAATTTATTATCTATCAAAATCACTTCTCTCAAAAATTGTACGTCATATTAAAAGAATTATATTTTCTATTTGTTTTTCTCTATAAAACCTTTTCTTTTTCATTAAATGATATAGTCCGCTTATAAAAATAAATGGTTACCTCAAAGAATTGCAGTAATTATTGTTGCCGCGTTATCGTTTTTAAGTAAGGGGTACTTCAATATTTACTCTATCAAAATTATATTCTTGGCTTTCAATTTCTTTCCAATATAAAGAGCACTGACTAGTTATCGTATCGGATGCCTTCAAATATAATGAAACTAGACTTTTCTTGTGGTTGTCAAATTTCTCTTTTGGTATAGTAGATGTGTTTCTGAAATGTAGTTATTGTGATAGTAACGATATTTTAATAGAAACGTACTCCAATTACTACGTCACATAGTAATTGGAATGATAAGTTGATTCATTTAATCATAATATTAGAATATTGCGTGAGAAATTGAAAAAAGACATGTTGTTATATAAGATCTTATTATACTTACAAACATATCCTCCATAAATAAATCGATTTGGTCTTCGACATATGGCGGGCGACGGTTACCTTGTACAGCAACTGTCAAATATTGCGTTCCGTTCATCACACATATCTTACTAAATACTGTATAGCCTAAAGTATACGTGGTCCTTAAGATATTGGAGCACTTCTGATGAATAATTCGATTTGAAATAAGCGATAAAAGCATATTCGATTCCGTTGATCGTAGACCAGTTGCGTAGTACACTATGGTACTAGAAGTTACCTGCACTTTATTTTCTTCTTCAAATCGAACGTAGCAACCTACAGTAATTATACATATCAATACACAACACTTTACGTACTATGTCATATAGAAAATATTAACTCACTAAAAAGCTAATGTTAAATCTCTGAAACAAATTGTAATCCTGATAAAATAACATTAATAATAAATACTTTTTTTTATATTTTTACATATTTATTTTCTATATGGATATAATTTATGGAAATAATTTTTTTTAATTTTTCTTTTTTTATCTTTATAATAATCCTAATGGCAGCATAAGACCATTAGAAGAAACAATAAAATATTTATATTGAACTGTTTCATAATATAAACTGAAATTCTTTAAGCATATAAATTCTTTTAAATTATTATAAATAAGATTTGGTCATGTCAAACTTGATATCTTTTAGTTTCATTTCACGATACAATACTAATTGCTTTTGCAACAAGGGTACTATGTGAGGCATTCTAGTTTTTAAATTAGACTCAATTAGTTCATCTATATCTGTAGCTTCCTCTTCAGTCACGTTACCATATATTAAGCACTCCATATGCATGTGGCTGAATAACTTTGGTATAAAAAGTATTCATTGTCACTTATTGTTAGATCTATACATCAGAGATATTTTAATATATCATTAATAAGTGCTTTAGTCGTGCTAAGGACTAAAAACAATTTTGAAAAAAACAAAAAAAATGATTTTAAACAGAAAAATATTAGTATTCTTTTACACTTACCAGCAGTAGATTCTAATAATTCATCATTAAGCCAATGTTGTTCTGTCAATGGCATTTTAAGATAATTCACTGTGTTCTGATATCCTTATTGAAATCTATCCACTTGGAGGTCCACTGTAAGCCATTTCACATAAATTTGATGTTCAATTAAATTAATGAAACTGACTACATTAATTATATATACACCTCGGATTCTAAACGACTTCGTTTCATCAATCTTAAAATTTGTCATTTTGCTCATGCTTCTTTCTTAGTACCAGAACATGTTGCTTTTTGTTGTAACCATAACCATCTATTACAAGCTAATAAAACAATTTGTTTTCTGTTGGATTATACAATGCTTTTATATAAAACATTAAATTAATTATTATTTATAAAACATTCCGTAAATTTTATTAGAACATTACAGAAATATAACTGGTCATATTTACGAATAATAATAATTATTAATAAGAAATGAAATCTGAATCCTAAATAAGTAATATTTAACGTATATGAAGAAAGATACGCTTAAGGGGATCCTATAGCGAAGGCCGAACTTCCTCGACGTCGGTA